>NW_026067905.1:4942661-4963311 GCF_014885135.2 Alexandromys fortis | reverse complement strand
AGAGAGAGAGAGAGAGAGAGAGAGAGAGAGAGAGAGAGAGAGAGAGAGAGAGAGAGAGAGACTGGGGAAAGAGAAGTGAAAATTAAATTTCAAGCAAGCCAATGAGAATAAATGTCAATGATTTTTGCTAGAAGTTAATGTCTCAATTTTCATTGTTACCAAACACCTAAAGAGTTAATGGGAAGATTATGTAAACCTTCTTAAGAAAAAGAGTAGATAACATTTCATATTTCACCCTTTAAAGATAGTATTCTCTTGGTACAAAAAACCCCAAACATATCATGGGAATATTTCATAGCAACAGTTTTACAAATATATTCATAAAATACAAGCAAACTTAATATATCAACACATAGAAATGATAATGTGTGAGGATTAAGAAGGATGAGGTCAGAAATTCAAGTTTATTTTAGCTTCCAAACATCAGCTAATAAATTATACTGTATCATTAATATAGGGCAAATCCAACTGATTATATAAATAGAAACAGAAAAATATATCAAAATGTAGCATTCTCTCATAATAAAGAAATCCTTTCATTAACGAAACATGGATAGATAGATATTAATTCTCTCCACATGGGTTGTAGCCAAATAGTTGAAAATAAGCAACTTAGCAGAACAATGTTAGTTTTGTTCATGGGTTGATGGACTACTTCCCAGAAAGGAAAGCTTGGCAGCAGGACCATGAATAATCATATTGTATCTTCACCCAGGATTCAGATATATTAATGGCTGTGTTCTATTCACTTCCTCTAGTTGTTTAATCAGGAGCCATAGCAATTTGACAAAACTACCCACTTTCATCATGGCTTCCTCAGTTAATCCCCAGTAACATCTTTGCAAAAATTAACAGGGTATGTCCCTAAGATGATCCAAAGTCCAATTTATTTAACAATGAGGTTATGCACCATACACATATTCTTTGTTGAATTTATAGAGAACCTCATCTTTAAACTATAATGTCTCATTCTGGCCCCAGCATCATGATCATCTCATAAGGTAAAATATATTTACTCTTAACTTTTTTAGTTTATGTGTATGGGTGTTTTGTCTGTTATCCATGAAGACATGGATGCGCATGTAGGATTAATAACTTATGTTAAAGTAGTGTAGGGTTGTGCTCATATGTGAAACTTGATAATATTGACTTCAAGGCTTTTGAGAGTATAATGGTCACCATCATCTAGAAAAAGGAAGGGCAAAGGAAAGAAAGGGGAAGCTAGCCTCGGGCTGCACAGTTATACCATATCTCACTTCAGAGCAGGTTTGCCGTAGTCATGCTATGTGGATCATGTGCACTCTTGCATTCTGTAAAAGATGATTTTGAAACTTCCACCAGAACTATAAATGGGCCCTGGAGAGATGGCTCAGGGATAAAGAACATTTCCTGCTTTTCCAAAGAACATAATTTCAGAGCCTAGCAAACAGCATCTCCAGATTCATATAATTGGACATTTGTGGCATCAATAACCCCTGAACCGAGCTTTATATACCACTACAAACATGCACACAATGTTCAAACATGATAAAAATTCATATTTTCAAAGAAATTACAAATGTTCAAGTAATGGATATACTAGGCACATAATCCTCTATGATTTAATGTCCATGTTTTGAAGCATCACATCTTATGTTATAAATGTATAAAAGTATTATATATCAAGCAAAGTCTCTGAATAGAAAATCATCATCTTATAATCTGCTTGTATCTATGTCTGTGTTTATATGGATAATAAGCCTGGTTCATTCCTCATCTGAATACACACATGGGAAAACAAAAGGGGATTTTGATACATGGACCTTACAACGAATATGCATCCACTACAGCCTGCAGGCTGGGATCTTTTTCAATAAAGAGTGTTTGAACAACTTTCACTCTATGTCTGCTGTTGTTCTTCCTTCCAGGATTAATTAAAACATGTTCCAATAAAAACCTTCAGTGTGAGCACACAGAACTAGTCTGTGTTCTGGGTGCTGGGACTTCTTGTGTGACAAGCCACACTTCCCTGCAGTGAGTGCATTTTGTTCACATTTTTAGAACTATTAAGCTAGGATAATTATGAAACAATCTAAACAATGTTCAGTAGCCCGTGTAGATGTCTGACAGGGCATGTTGTCTCTTAATTAGGAATTCCAATGCCTAATGCTTGTATATTAACTGAAATAATTGGCTAGATGTTTCATATTTCTTTCACTTTTACTGACATTGAAAGTAGACTAGCTAGAATGGTATGCCTTAGAAAATGCATGCACAAACATACACATTCATACTTCTACATACCACAACACACCTCATACATAGCCACACATATTCTTACACATATGCGCACACACAAATATACACAGTCACACATATAAATAAAAACCACTGAAGCATATACACTCATATACATATACATGTACACACTTACACATATGCAAACAGACAACAATATGAGCACATGCACATATACATACATAATCATCCATACACACAAATATAAGATGTGATAAGGATTTGGAATCAATAGTTTAAACGATTTTGTTTTATCTTTTAAAACCTAATACCTAATTTAAAATGTTCTGACAAATTTTGAAACACCTTCTATTCATAGTTTACCATTTCCCTTACATGGAGGGAGTTCCCTGTGATTACACTATGCAAACCCCGTGTTTGCATAAAAGGTGTATCTAATATAGCAGAAACATATTTGGGCTTTGTACTTTAAGTAATTGATACTGTAGTGTTGATTCACTATCATTATTGCAAGCTCTGCTTTTAAACATAACAAATTGCTATCTATTAGAAACATACACACAATGACCTATTTCCATAAACATTTCCACAGAGATCTTGATGTGAAAAATCCCTGCAGACCTCTTAGGAAAATTAGACAATATTGAGTTGAAATGGATATGAGTCATGTTGTTTATGCTTAGTATTTTTAGAAGCAGATTACTGTTGCTGCTATATAATAAAGAATAAACGGTCTTTACACAGGTGAATATAAGTGTTTGCGTGGTTCAGCATGTTTTCATTTGTTTCACTGATGCACTTAGAATGATTTTAATCATAAAACATAAAAGATATTGTTTGGAAACTGCCTGCTATGCTTTCTCTCACATGTAAAATCAAATTAATGTTGATTAGATATACAGAAAAGCCTTAATGGGTTCAAGAATTTAAGGAAAGTAAGTTTGACAAAAGCATAATTTGCAATCAATGTGATTCAATATTTAGGAGAAAAAAAAACCACCATTTTTCTTTCAGCCAAGAAATACAAAATGAAGATATACTGAATGTCAAAAATTCAAATGAATATCAGACTTTCTCTAAGTAACACAGATTGCTCCTCACTGGGTTCACGTGGCAGTCACTAAATGTTTAGGAAGTAGGTGCTGTGTGGGGTCAAGACCATACAATTCAGTGGAGATGAACTCCTTGTTAAAAAGAGCTGAAAAACTAATCCATCCTTCAAATTCAGGGGTAAAATTCAGAAACACAGGGACACTTTAGGGTATTTCAGTAGCCACTGAACAATTACTACATTTTCTAAGTCTTCGTTTTACCTATCAAAAATCAAAGAAGTTACATTACTATCTGAGATTGATTTGAATAACATGCTAACTCTAATACTGACTTTTTGTTAAAGTGAATATAAAATACATATTATTGTTGAAATAGGAGCGGCAGGGCTGCATCCCCGGCACCCGGCCGCCCGCATGGCTAGCTTATGCCCAGAAATAATTACACGGAAACTGTATTCTTTCAAACACTGCCTGGCCCGGCTAGTTCCAGTTTCTTATTGGTTAGCTCTTACATATTGTTCTAACCCATTTCTAATATTCTGTGTAGCCCACGAGCTGGCTTACCAGGGAGGATCTTAACCTGCATCTGTCTGGAGTGGGAGAATCATGGCGACTCCTTCACTAAGCTTCTTTTTCCCAGCATTCTCTTCTGTTTACTCCACCTACCTAATTTTCTGTCCTATGAGGGCCGAGGCAGTTTCTTTATTATTAACCAATGAAAGCAACAGATAAGATACAAGACCCACCTCCATCATATTATATTTATTTGGTGCAATGATGTAGATACACAGTGGGGTGAAACAACCGAAAAAATATTCATGTGACAACAATTGCTTAATTTTTACCAAGTAAATGGCAACAAAAATTGAGTCATATTAATTCATCCCACAGAACTTGGTCAAGCTCCTGGTATCTGTAGGTATGTGATTATTATGTAAAGTAATGAAATTATGAGTCTTACAGTCAATTATTGCAAATTTCCTATATGTCAGTCTCTATGTGTCTTTGTGTCCTGGTCTCTCTGTCTCTGCCTGCCTGTCTGTCTGTCTGGGTGTGTCTCTGTGTCTCTCTCTCTCTCTTTGACTCTGTCTCTCTCTCATTAGTTTCCACAGGTCAAAAAAAAAAAAAAAAACATGAAAACAAGTGCCACACTGAAACATTGAAACTGAACCAAAATACTTTCTTTTGGTTCATTTATTTTTGGTTGTTCAATTTTGTTTGTCTAGACAGGATTTCTCTGTGTAATAGCCCTGGCTGTCCTGGAACTAACACTATAAACCAGATTGGTCTCAAACTCACAGAGATCTGCCTGTCTCTACCTTCCTGAGTTCTGGAATTAAAGGTGTGCATCACCACTGCCCATCTTAAAATGCTGTTTATTTATTTATTTTTTTGTGATTTTTTTTTTTTTTTTGGATTTTTTGAGACAGGGTTTCTCCATAGCTTTTTTGGTGCCTATCCTGGAACTAGCTCTTGTAGACCAGGCTGGCCTCGAACTCACAGAGATCTGCCTGCCTCTGCCTCCCGAGTGCTGGGATTAAAGGCGTGTGCCACCACCGCCCGGCCAATGCTGTTTATTTTTATATATGATGCTTTCATCATATACTTGCCCACATCCCATGACTCCTCTTTGATTCTCTCTCTCTCTCTCTCTCTCTCTCTCTCTCTCTCTCTCTCTCTCTCACACACACACACACACACACACACTTCTTTATAAAAGAAACAAGGAACATAAAGTATATATATATATATATATTTATATGTAAAATTTGGTGTTATATAACAAAAATACATGTTATTCAGAAAATCTGAGACTTCTTATAAAGTATTGAGATTAGAACATATTCTACCTAAAAAGTCTTAGGTTTTCTTACATTAGAAATATGTGTTCTATCTATTGAGTTTTAGAATAAACCATAGCTCTCAGCGCCTAGATATTTGTATTATCTTGCCCCTTTGATAATGAATGTGCTACAATTCAGTTTGAGGACTCAATCACAGTAGAATGAATGCTGAAACAGCCAAAACCAGGTCATAAGGAGAATCTATGCCTCTTTCAGAGTTTAACCTTATCTTTTGAGGGGTCAGACATTGTGTGAGAAAACCAGGACACAAGTAAAAATATGCCCAGGGTGGTATTTATGCCCCAGAAGAGCCACTAATGCTTACACTGATATGGGGCTGAGCTGTTGAGAGTCTCTACTCTCCCAGCACATGCCCAGAGGTCTCTCATGCTGACTTTCTACTCATGTTCAGAATTTTGTGCCTCATGAGGAATAAGAGGTGGAAGAAGGAGCCAACCGGCAAACTCTCTTTCTCTGGCTGGGAAATAATAAAATGCAATAATTTTACAAAGATTTCATGGTATCCCAAAGAATCACAAATGATCTTAGCCAGCTGTGCTAATGTGGAGTCTGTGGCTCACACGGTAGCGAAGCTTCTTGTATAGCCTGCCTCACCCACCACCCCTGCTCTCACCTGTTGACACTTACTGCCAATTCTGCCTTTTACTACCAACTTGTCCACCACGGGTTATAAGGTTTTGATACTGACACTGAAAAAAAAAGTCAAAGTATCCTCGGGAAGTTCTGGCCATTGGCAAGCACAATCAAAGGTCAAGGTGGGATTGACCTCAAGCTCAGACACTGACTTTGAATTTACTAAGGATACTGTGTTTTCCAAAGCATTCTGGGAGTCTAAAGTTCACTATATTTAAATGTTTTAGCTGGTGAAGAAGCCACCAGGGCCCACATATCATCCCTGAACACTATCATTGTCTTTTCTGAGTTGGATTTAGGCTCCAATAATAAAATACTTTTTTTTTGATAAAGTATATTAAGTGTGGACAGTGGTTTCATTGCCATGTTATTTCAAACTTACACTGCTAGTGGTGTTAAAGTGATATAGCTTATTCTCATTTGGAAATGACTTGGTGTAGATACTATGATTGATGAACACTGTCTACCTATATTAAAGGGAATGTCACATCACTAAAAGAGATTCCTTGATCTGCCAATGTAAACATTTCATGAGGCAAGAAAAGTGAGCTACAGGGTCAGCAGCTCATCATATCTAAGACCAGGCTGGAAGTCACGGGAATTAGCTGCAGGTGCTTAGGGTTTCGAAAGTGCTGAAGGGACGAAAGGCCAATGTGTTGGCTCCAGGTTAGTTCTTATGATCAGCTATTCTTTTTATCTTTCCATAAGACCACCTCTCTCGTTTGCTGCAAAGGATGTGGTTGGGAGGTGGGGGCCAAGGAGTTATTTATGTTTGATTTCACATAGGCACTAGAATCCCTCCAATGAGGACTACATAGCAATGAAAAAAAAAAACCTGCATTAGTTTAAGAAGATTGGGGACAGCCACTGGGATAGAGCATTAGAATTATTCATGTAATCCCAAACATTAACAGTAAATCAAGACAATGGACTATTTAGTGTTTAGACCTGTGCAATTTCTAGCCCCTTTCCACACATTCTTCTTTTGTTTATCTCCTGAGAGATGCCCACATGTGTACAATACAAAGAACTGAGTCATAAAAGCAGAGGCCTGTTAGCCTCCCTGAGGACCAATTAATGGTGCTCCAAATCTTGTGGACAGGCAGATAAAAAGGAGAGAGCAAGCTAAGGGGAAGAGGATGAATACTCAACTAGAAGAGGGAAAGATTTCTTTCTGTCAGATGTTGGAAGGGACTTCTTTAGCTATTCTTATCTAACTTCTTTAGGGTTTGTGGCTATTTTATTTTTCTTTCTTATTTTTTTTATCTCGATGACTTTTGTAGTCCCCCTAGTTCTAATGTGAAGAGAGAAAGAAATAATGCTTCAAAATATCAATTATGCTTTCCTCTGGACTGATAACAGCATGGCTCTGGTTAGAAAAAAAAGATAATAAGAAGGGCCGTTTAGAATGTGCCTTCTCCCCCTTTCATATATTGGCAGGTTTATTGATAGGCGCTTGAGTTTGTATTACCGTTTGTCTCTCCAAGCTGGATATAACTGTGAAGGCAGGGTGCTTTGTAGTGCAACCTTTAGCTCCAATCTCACCCCCTACGAGTCCGCAGGCCTTTGAACAGAAACCGAGTGGCACTTTGAAATCAGGAGTTGAAAGTGTTTGACATGGAAAGGGGGGCTTGAAAGTCTTGCTCTTTGAACCTTTTCAAAGTCCCACAGAAAGTACAGGCGGGACAATGATGGGCAGGCTGGGGCTCTGGGCAGAGTGGCTGTGTGGTAATGAGGACTTAAATGTTTTCTCGGCCCCATCTTATTCTTGTCTCCTCCCAGCGAGGGAATTAAAACTACCTTAAGATAACACAGTTACCCAGCCCTTGCCTCATTGTAGGAGTGGGAGGTTTCTTTCTAGCAAGTGAATCTTTTGATTAATGTTATGATGAGAAGAAAACATTCAGTCAATGAACATTAGACATTGGGCATCAGGATTCTCCCATCTCAGAGAATTGGAAAGACGCATGAGCTTGAAAATTTTTACTTTTTGGGTAACTACATTTCTTAAGGATGAATGGAATGCTTAGCATTGTATGCAAGAGTATTGGTCCTTATTCGATAATTTCTTCTGCTTGATTTTAAAGTGTGTTGTATTCTAAACACATTTTATAAAGCAACACTCATGTCAGAGATGAGTATAGAAAGACATGATACTTTACCGTTTGGGAAATTGAGCCCTTAGCCCATCAGAAGGCAAAATTGCAAAGATAAAAGCATTATACATATTGCTTCCCTCCTTAATCATTCTTTGGGTGTGAAAATGCTTATCCTGGCTAGAAAGATAGCTCATCAGTTAATGTGCTTGCCAGGCAAGAAAGCGTATCAGAGTTGTGGTGCCTTCACCCATGCAAATGCAAGGAATGTGTGAGGGCTCACGTTCAACTTCAGTCTTGAAGATAGAGAGGGTACAACCCTGGAATAAACTTCCTAGGGAGGATGGTGTTATTCGTGGGCTACACGGTTTAATTGAGAGACCCTGACTCAAAAAAATAAGGTGAGGAGCAATGGAGGAAGATCCCTAACATTGACCTCAGGCCCCCACATACATTTGCATACAAAAATACCTGCATACACTTGTGCCCTAAATCGTGTAAACATACATACATATATACATGAACACCACACACTGACAAGAAGATGAAGATGAAGGATAAGAAGGAAAAGAAGAAAAAGGAGGAGGAAAAGAAGACAACATTTATCAGCAACTAACAGCACAGAAGTATTCAAAAACATTTTACAGTACTGAAACTAAAAATGCTTCCATGAAATTCATCCTTTGACCAGTGGACTTCCTTGATACTAAGTCTGTGTTATTAGATAAGACATAATGAACCAAACAGAATAAAGCTAACGTATTGGTGATGCTAAATTTTATGCTTTCAAATTTATTTAAAAATTTTGGTGATAGTTAAAAAGAATCCTCTTAAAGGGAGATTTATACCGATAGTACTATTATCTTGCTTAATACAGTTTGGTGTTCAATTTAGTAAAGGGAATTTTAATGGGAATTGCCTTTCCAAAACTCACATGTTTGAACATCTGTCTCCTGGTTGTTGCCATGAGTTGGGGACGGTATGGGATAGTTAGGTGGTAGAGGCTTAATAAAAGAAGTATGTGACTGGAGTTGAGTTTTGAGAGTTATAGCTTTGCTTCCCTTCCCATTTGCTCTCTTGGCTTCAAGTGAAAATGTGATTACTCAGCTTTCTGCTTCTGACCCTCTGGTGAAGACATGTTCCATGTGAAGATCCATGCATTTCTTTCCGGAATCATAAGCCAAAATAAATTATTTTTCCATAAGTTATTCCTAGTTATGGTATTTCATCACAGCAACCAAAATCAAAAAAAAAGTAGAAAGAAATTACCATACCTACTAAGCACCTATTACATGATGAATGCAATGTTTCAACTGTTGACAAATATGTTCCTATTAATCTTTTCTCTAAAACAGACATTGACAAAGTTTCACCTGTCTTGCAGATGATCTTCAGGCACAGACATTTATAGAAAAAAGATGGCTACAATATGAAAATAAAATTGAAAACAGAATTTGTGACCAGGCGGCGGGAGCACATGCCTTTAATCCCAGCACTCAGGAGGCAGAAGCAGGTGGATCTCTGTGAGTTCCAGGCCATCCTGGTCTACAAGAGCTATTTCCAGGACAGGTTCCAAAGCTACAGAGAAACCCTGTCTCAAAAAATTAAAAAAAATGAATTTGTGTTCATTAATTCTGATTTCAACTTTAGAAAATATGGGAAAATATTTGGAAAATTATTGCTTTCCAAATAAGTGTTAATAATGTATTAACAATTAATCTATGTTGAAATTAATATGTCTAGATATTTCCATAGTGATGACAATTAAGATCATTTTGACAATAGCNAAAATGTCATCTTCGTAAATATTTCTGACTGGCCTGGCACACACTATGTAGCCTAGCTCAGCCTCAAATTTGAAACAATTCCCCAGTCTCTCAGTCTACCAAGGACTGGGCTGATAGATATTTTCCACTACAACTGGGCTTAAATTCCCTTCATTTAAAGAAGATGAGTTAAATACACCTGTTACATAACTTTAAGGCTTTTCTGCTGAGAATATATGCCAATATACAAGTGACCACTCTTTCCAAACCTTACAAAGAACTAATGATACACAGAACTTAGTTCAAATATGTAAAACTTTAAAATACCATCTTCAATTCTTTATATAGATATCAGTTAACCTTGCTTTATCTAGATAATTAATGTGGATAACAGGCACAATTTCATCAAAATACAGATTCCAATGTGCTCCAATACAAAAATAATATCACACTTTTGTGGTTATTTCCTCGAGGAAGGAAACAATATTTGACAGAGAGATAAGAACCCTCTAGATCCCTGCCACGTATTGATTGCATAACAAAGGCTTTTTTCCTGAAATTTTATTTTAAAAAATACACTTATCCCCGTTATAAAATTTTGTTTTGTTGTTATAACTAACTCTACATTGCAACTACATAATCCAGGTTTAAAAGTAATGACAGTTACTCTAATGAACAGACATCTTTGTTAAATCCATTCTGGCAGTAAAATGCCTCATTCTTTCCACAGGTTTCTTGGAAAACTAATGCTGGTTTATATCTGCTATTTTCTGTTAATTTTAAATGAAAATGTGTTGTTATTTACAAATATTTTTATTACTTATTTGAGCATAAATATTTGCAAGTATCCATATAAATATGAAGTTTGTTAGCAAAGGACACTGAAAGAGACTGACTGGGTGCTGATCCATGGCTTTCACAATCTTAATTATGAAACTTTGTGCGAGTTTCTTAATCTTTCTGTACCTCTCTCCACTCTTTGGCAAACTAGTTATAGTTAATATGACACATTCCTAGTGAAAATTAGGGGATTAAATTGAAAAGGAACCTATAATACCTGGTACAGGACCGAAAGAAAAAGAAAAGTTGGTTACAATGCTCATTAAAGTTACTTTATCTTTTTTGTTTTGTTTTTTATTATTATTATTAATTATTTATTAAAGATTTCTGCCTCCTCCCCGCCACTGCCTCCCATTTCCCACCCCCTTCCCCCGGTCAAGTCCCCCTCCCTCGTCAGCCCAAAGAGCAATCTTAAGTACTATAGGTGATAAGTGTCATTAATTTTTTAAGTTGTGTATGTGTGAATGTGCATGAATGTGTATTCACATCTATGACATACATGTAAAAGTCTGAGGACAGATTGTGGGAGGGAGTTCTATACTCCTACCACCTGCATCCTAGGAGCCAAACTCATGTCACCAGGCTTGCTGGTAAAGTGTCTTTTCCTTCATGTGTTTTAAATACTTTATTGCTGTGATAAAATATCAGGATCAAAAGCAACTTGAGGGAGAATGTTTGTTATCTTCTGGTGTTTGAGGGCGAGAGTCTGTAACGGAGGGGAAGGTGTGATATGGAGGAGCATGGAGATCACATATCAGCCACACACAGTAAGTAGAGAGTGAACAGGAAGTCAGGTATGACTATAGACACCTAAAGTTCTCCCACAGTGATGTGCATCCTCCATCATAGCTCCACCTATTAAGACTCATAACCTCCCCAAAGAGTGCCACCAACTGAGAATCAAGTCTTCAAATACAGGCATCTATGTTGGATATTTATCATTTAAACCATAACACTATCCGTAAAATCACTGTCTTACATCTGATTTCTAGTTTTGGTGTGTAAACACTCAGTAGTCACTCTTTAACTTTTAAAACTAATTAGGCTTTTGTTATTGCTGTTTCCTGGGAGTTACATACGCAAGACTGTCTAAATAGCACAAGAGGTTAACATTACAGGAGGTTAATTTTATTGCATGTTTTCTCACTGAAATTTAGTTCACTATATAACAGCAAAAGAGAAGTCATGGATATATTATTTTGCACAAATCTGTGATTAAGAGAAATTTTATCAGCTTAAGAAATTATTGGAACTTTGTTTTCTATTATAACTTATATTTTATATACATTAACACATATATTTGCATGTGTCCATTTGTGTGAATATTATTTACAGAAATACATATTAGTGTTATTGTAGATATCCAACCATGAATCATTTAGAAATAGCAGAAATTCTGAAGAAAAAAAAGGGATTATGCCACTAGTTGATTTCCAGATTGTATTTCAATTAGGCTATATATACACATTCATATATCTCAGGTTCCTTTACACAACTAGAATATGTCCTTCAGCCTACTGGTCCTAAAATTAGAACTTCACTTGTTCTTATGCAGCTAGGAGCCATAGTATGTATATGTTTAAATATGGCTGAACACAGAAAAGTTATTTCTATAGAAGTATAGCATAATGTATCTTCTTTGTGCATGTATGTTTATGATATCTGAGTGTATGTATTTATGTTCATGTGTATGAGTGTACCATGACACACCTGTCTAAGTCAGGAAAAACCTTCAGATGTAGGTTCCTATATCTCTGCATTGTTTGAAACAAGTCTTTTTACCTATGCATAAACCAGGCTATCTGGCTCATGAGTTTCTGGACATTCTCCGATATCTACTTCCATCTTTCCATAGATCTCCTGAGATTATAGACCCTGGGCTACTGAGTCCATGTTTTTAACACAGGACTTTCAGAATTTGAAGATCTGAACTCAGGCCATCAGGTTTGTGCCATATAATTCTTTATAAGTAGAAGGAATATTGCCAAACTTACAATGGAGGATATATGTAATTCAAGAGTTCCATGAATAATCAATATATTCATTCATTTATCAAGTACTTGGGCACAGTTATAAGCTTCTATCACTGTATGTCAGGCACCACTTACACTAGAGAAATATTAAAATGTGATAATTTATTTAGCTATACTATCATCTCAACATACCATAGTATATGTGGTTCATCTAAGATCAACATGGCAAGCAGCATCAAATACTATTATCCAATAGGATCAGCTTTAGATTAGCAATATTGACACTTAGCACTGAAAGTGTGGGATTCATGTTTTCTCTCTTAACTTCCCAAGTGATGTAGTTCTCAGAATGTTGCACAAAAATAGAAGGACAACTTTGAAAACTGAAGATCTTTAAGTAGGTAAAAACTATATCTTATATGTGTAGAGAGAACCTAATATTACTGTTTTGCTGAACAAAGTGTCTATCATACTACCTTCCAAATACTTATGTGTATACACTTAGTTTGATGCTGCTCTCAACCTTGGCCAGTGAAGATTATTTCCTCAGTGGGAGCCTAGACAGTTTGGATGTTCACCTTCCTAGACATGGATGGAGGGGAGAGGACCCTGGACTTTCCACAGGGCAGGGAACCCTGACTGCTCTTCGGACTGGAGAGGGAGGGGGAGAGAAGAGGGTGGGAAATGGGAGGCTGGGAGGAGGCAGGAATTTCTTTTTTCAATTAAAAAAAAAGAATGCATATAGACCCATATCTATCACCCTGCACAAAACTCAAGTCCAAGTGGATCAAAAATCTCAACATAAACCCAGTTTGTTCTGAAGCTGATAGAAAGGAAAGTGGGAAGGAACCTTGAATGCATTGGCACAGGAGACTACTTCCTGGATATAACATAGACACTGAGACAGACTATACTTAAATGGAAGCTCCTGAAACTGAAAAGCTTCTGTAAGGCAAAGAACACAATCAATAAGACAAAATGAGAGCCTACATTTGGGAAAAGAGCTTCACCAACCCCACATCTGGCAGAGGACTGATTTCCAAAATATATTATAAAATCAAGAAATTAGATACCAAAATACTAAATTATCTAATTAAAACTATGGAATAGAGATCAAAACAGAAAATTCTCAGCAGAAGAATTTCAAATGACTGAAAGACACTTAAATAATTGCTTACCATCCTTAGCCATCAGGGAAATGCAAATCAAAATGACTCTGAGATACTATCATATACCTTTAAGAATGGCTAAGATCAAAAACACTGATGACAGAATATGATGGAGAGTATGTGGAGTAAGGGGAATTCTACTCAATTGCTGGTGGGTGTGTAAACTTGTACAGCCACTTTGGAAATCAGTATGATAGTTTCTCAGAAAACTGGGAATCAATCTAACTCGAGAACCAGCAGTACCACTCTCGAGCATACACCCAAAGGATACATAATCATACCACAAGGACATTTTCTCAACTATGTTCAAAGTAACATCATTCATAATAACCAGAACCTGGAAACAACCTAGATGCCCCTGAACTGAAAATTGAATAAATAAAATGTAGCACATTTACACAATAGAGTATATTCGGTGGTTAAAAAAAAAAAATCTTGAAAATTTCATGCAAATGGATAGAACTAGAAGAAATCCATTCTGAGTGAGGTAATCCAGGCCCAGAAAGACAAACATGGTATGTACTCACTCATTAGTGTATATTAGACTTACAGCAAAGATTAACCAGGCTATAATACACAACCCCAGAAAACCTAGGTAAAAGGAGAACTCTAAGAGGGACATGCATGTAGGGTCCCAGGAAAGGGAAACAGTTAAGATCTCCTGGGTAAACTAGGAGAGGGGGTAGAAGGGAGGTGATGGGGGATGGGAACATAAAGAATCTAGATGGCTGAGTTGTGGGAGGAACAGAGAGAGAGAGAGCAAAGAAAGAGATATCTTTTTATTTATTTATTTATGTATTTATTTATTAAAGATTTCTGTCTCTTCCTTGCCTCCACCTCCCATATCCCTCCCCCTTCCCCAATCAACTCCCTCTCTCTCATCAGCCTGAAGATCAGTCAGGGTTCCCTGCCCTGTGGAAAGTCCAAGGACCTCCCACCTCCTTCCAGGTCTAGTAAGGTGAACATCCAAACAGACTAGCCTCCCACAAAGCCAGTATGTGCAGTAGGATCAAAACCCAGAATGCAAACTTGTGCAACCACTTTGGAAAGCAGTGTGGTGGTTTCTCAGGAAATTCGAGATCAACCTACCCCTCGACCCAGCAATACCACTCTTGGGAATATACCCAAGAGATGTCCTATCATACAACAAAAGTATATGCTCAACTATGTTCATAGCAGCATTGTTTGTAATAGCCAGAACCTGGAAACAACCTAGATGCCCTTCAATGGAAAAATGGATGAAGAAAGTATGGAATATATACATATTAGAGTACTACTCAGCAGTAAAAACAATGACTTCTTGAATTTTGCATGCAAATGGATGGAAATAGAAAACACTGTCCTGAGTGAGGTAAGCCAGACCCAAAAAGAGGAACATGGGATGTACTCACTCATATTTGGTTTCTAGCCATAAATAAAGGGCATTGAGCCTATAATTCGTAATCCTAGAGAAGCTAAATAAGAAGGTGAACCCAAAGACAAACATATAGAAAGAGATATAAGTGGGAGCAATAGTGGGATATTTTTCCCAGCCTTGAAACGGCAGAGGAGCAAATTCTGCCTCAACTTGGTATACTAGACTTTGTTGACTCCCTAAGGGAGGCCTTACCTCCTTTAAGGAGTGGGTTGGCGTGCTTTAGGGGGAAGTGGGGCTGAAAAGGGGAGGGAGGGGAACTGGAGTTGGTATGTAAAGAAAAAAAATAAAATAATAAATAAGTAAAATGTTTACGTTAGAAATCTAACTAGAAATCCTAGAAACTGAGATAAAACACTAGCTTTTATAATTTAATATGTAACTCTGAAACTGGTAGGCTCCTACATAGCAGAAAATCTTTACATATCAGCCTTGTCTTGATACTAAATACTTTACATAGTTATTACTCAATCAAAATGTCTTCCTAAGATTTCTGTGTCAGTTTTACACAACTTTAAATCATTTATTTTATGAGCTGTCCTATTATGAATAAAGATAGTAAGTCAAAACTCTTTACAATGGTTTATATGATTTGGAAATGGAAGATTCATCTTCCCATTGGTAAAATGTTCCTTATTTACCCTAAATTTACAATATATTTATACAATTTGATATATTTTTGTATATTGAAGCAGTCATGAGCATAGATATATATAATAATACATACATTGATATAGGCAGTGATAGTTAACAGGAATTTCTGAATGGTTTCCTGACTTACATAATTAGTTATGTAATTGATAGATACAGCTTCTTTTCTTTTTAGGGGTCATGGGAATTGGGTGAATTTTTCATATATGTCATTCTACCACTGAACTATAATCATCAGAAGTACTAAAAAGTCAACCCCAAATTTGTTTTCCAATTGCCTTGCCTGATATGGAATCCAGAATCTTCCTGCCTCAGACTCCCACACAACTGGGATTATACATGTAGACCACGATATTCAGCTACTACTGTAAAAGAAAACATAATACTTCCATTGCACACAATTCCAAATATTCTTTATGACAAAGATTAAGAAGTAATTATTTCTTATTAACTAAACAGAATAATGTTGTTTAGAAATGAACATGCAGAATTCATTATCTGTGCCAATTCATTCCCTTGAATTTAATTGCCTTGGTGAAATTACAAAAATCCCCATTATTGATTAATTATGATGTTTTTGTCAAAGTTCATCTTTACAGGGAACATTCCAAAGTAAGTTTTTGAGTGTAACATTCATTGGCATCGACATTTCCACGAGCCAGATTAAAGCTTCTTAAAATGTTATAGGAAGTATTTTTGAGATTTAGGAAACATCATCTTCATAGTTTGTTTGACACAGTTCTTGGATGTGTAAAATAACCCATCAGGCAGAGTTGCAATGATGGAAAATGTATAGAATGGTGCCTTCAGATAACAATACCACAGTGTGACTGCAAAACATTGTTAAGAAGGCAGTCCTCGGTCAGACATGGTGACCCACACCTTTAATTCTAACTAAGAGACAGAGACAGGAAGATCTCTAAATTTGAGGCCAACCCTGTCTTAGAAAAACAAACAAACAAAAAATAAAGCAGAGAGAGACAGAGACAGAGACAGAGAGAGACAGAGGAAAAGTAATTGTTCTTATTGTGAAACAAGTAAATCCATCTTACAAGCAAACCAGAGAAAACTTGACAAAATTTTGGAAGCTGATATGCTTGTAACTTCAACTGCTGTCTCTTATGTATTTTCCAAACCATTCATCAGTTATAGACCAATAAAAATATTTAGTTATATTTTGTTTATTTTTTAAATAGAGTCTCACGATGTAGCTCTGGCTAACTTGGAACTCACTATATAGACAGTCTGCCCTGATGTGGGAAGGTTATATGTCAATCTGTTGATTTCATTGGTTAAACAATAAAGAAAACTGCTTGGCCTGATAGGACAGAAAATTAGGTAGGCGGAGTAAACAGAACAGAATGCTGGGAAGAAAGGAAGTGAGGCAGATGTTGTGCCAGGGCAGACGCGATGAAGCTCCAGTCCAAGATGCACGTACACTAGAATCTTCCTGGTAAAACACCACTTTGTGGTGTTACACAGATTATTAGATATGGGTTAATCAATATGTGAGAGTTAGCCAGTAAGAGGCTAGAGCTAATGGGCCAAGCAGTGTTTAAATGAATACAGTTTGTGTGTTGTTATTTCAGGGCATAAGCTAGCCAGACAGCCAGGAGATGGGCAACAGGAACGCCAGCCCGCAGCTCCTTCCACACTGCCCTTGGAGTCACTGAGATCCACCAGCTTCTGCCTGCTGAGTGCTAGAAATAAATGTGTGCAGTAAAGCTCCTGGTAAACATATTTAACTTTTAATGAAGGAAAAATTTTAGATTTCTTTCCAAAGTACGACAAAATTTTGTTTGGTAAAATATAACAAAAACTTTAAACTCCCAGACATCAGAGAACATTCTCATAGTTAATTTCCTTTCCCATGATATATTTCTATTTCTCTTGTTTTAGTTGTCCTCATAGTCTGTGTAGAACACCAGCTACTGAATTATTTTTTAATTTAAATTTTTTGAGAATTTCATGTATTGATAAAATATGTATACCATTTTATCCCCCCTCTCCTATCTTCAACATTTCTCATGTTTTTCCACACTCTCACAAATTTATGAGCTCTTATAATTCTTATTGTTTCACACATATAAATATTTATATATGTATACTACATTATGCTATATTATATCATATTGTGTGACTTTTCTTGGAGAAAATGATCCTCCATCTCTCAATAGCCATTGATTTCCTTAGAGGCAGAGCCTTGTGTAATTTCCTCCACCCCACTGGCATGTCAAATGCTACAGCCGTTTACATGTCTACTTCCAGGTACCATAATGTTCAAGGTTCAAGAGTTCATATTTTACTGTCATATCTCGAAGACACTATTTCACAGCTGGTCCTTTGACTCCTAACAGTCTTCTTGCCTTCTCTTCCATGACATTTCCATGTAGACTTGGGTGTTGGATTGTAGGTAAATATTTTTTTTAGGTTAGGTACCAAGTTTTATTGTGGTTTTCGGTTAGGAAACACCAATCTAAAGACTTCTCTTTTCTTGTGAAAAACTCATTATGCATCATTATCGTAAAATGCTCTGAAGTAGAAGTAAAGAAGACTAATAAAGCTTTCATCAAGGCTCATCCAAGTTTCTGCCTTCAGGCTTGCTTTCTTATTATTTAACTCTGAAACAAACTGAGAACCATTGCAAGTAAAAATAGTCAACCGCCTCAAAATAATCTATCATTATATCATTTTCTATATCTATGTAAATATAAATAATATTTATCATTTACATATGTGATATAATAATAAGTATTATTTATTTTAGCTTCTATATTGACAATATAAGCTGAAATCAATAATGTAGTTAAAAAAAATGATAAAATCCCCAGAAACTAGCAGGTTTCATGAGTTAACTGAAGTGTGCAAAATTCTATGTATTTTAGCTGTATGGGTAGACTTAGTTATTGATGTACTTTTATTTATTTCTGTACTGTTGCTACTGCTAGACACATTAACTTCCACTCAGCTGTCGTTGTTTTTTTCATAAATGGCTTAAAGTCATGAATCAATGAATTAACACCAAAATTCCAAAAGTTAGGTTATCATAGTGTTAGATTTTGCATCTACCTAAAAATTTTTCTGTGGGTTTGAGGAAATTTAACCATACATTTCTAGCTTCTAGAAAATAATAATAGTACTGACCACCCCTCAGAGTGCCTTGGAGGATCACATGGGATAAGCCACATAGAGTTTTTATATTATTTAATAAATATTTCATTATGATTTATATAGATACTATGATAAGAACTCCACTATAGAATCACAGAACTAAAATACAATGTATGGCTTGACTCATTGGCTAAACACATATCACCTCATTTTTAAAGTATCATTTACAGAAACCCCATGTCCTCTGTTGTTCAGTGTCTAAATTATACTAAAATCTCTATTATAATTGCTAAAGTATGTTTGTTAATTTTATTCAAGCTATGAATTTTAAGGTCACATAAAATAACCAAGATTGTTGTCAGGAAAAAACAAACCTTTACTACTTTTATCTAATGATTCCAAAGTTTTATAAGGAATAATTTCTAAAATTGGAGGTTTCAGAATGCTCAGCAGTGTTGAACCATGGAAGTGGCAGTGTCTCACAAACAGTCAAACATTCATGCTCCAAAATAATTATAATTAGAGAAAGTGTGGTTATAGCATTGCTGCTAATAAAAATATAACAGGAAGTCTAGAGGAAGTCCGGTTGGTGGTTCCAGGGGGAGTAGAAGAGCAGTATTGTGGACTTGTTAAGATCAAAATACATTGTACAAAAGTTTGAAATTATTCACAGATAAATGAAAATATTATTTAACAAAATAATGAGGGCTCAAATGGAAACTATATAAAGCCATGTTACTAACTGTTATAGGCAATTTCAGAGGTTAATTTGATAGGCTTGGGAAGAGGCAACCTCAATTACTGAATTACCTCCACCAGATTGTCCTGTGGGCATGTCTGTGTTGCATTTTCTTAAATGATAATCGATGTAGTAGGACCAAACTCACTATAGGTCATCCTTGAGTAGTTACTCTGCAGAAAAGGTGAGCTACAGAGCAAGTCATTAGAAAGAGTTCCTCTGTAGTCTCTTCACTGATTCAATTTCCATCTCAAGTTCATGCGTAGTCTTCCCTTACTAATGGAGTAAAAATGTAAGCTAAAACAAGCCCTTACCTCTCCAACTAACTTTTGGACATTGTCTTCCCACAGCAACAGAGGAGTAAAGTAGCTTAAACACTAACATGAAAATGATAATTTATTTATAACATTTAAAAATGTTTGTCAAAGCACTAAAGACTCTCAAAATATTTGCCATAAGCATAATAAAAAATAAAAGAGTAAACTAGTATTTTGTGGTACTGGTGGGAACTGAATACATCTAACTTAAGTTGTTCTTCTTCTTCTGTGACATTTCACTCTATCTTCACTCAAAAGAAATCTATGTTTTCCTATTCTCTGAGAAAGGAGGCCTAGGAAGTATTTTTTTTTTAAAAAAAATGAAAGCCTACGTGCTTATTTTAATATTATATTTGACTAAGATTTCTACTTCACAGAATTTTAAAGAGATTCGCTGTTGTGTAATACGTTTGTTTGGCTCAGAATTGTCCATTAGAATTTCACATCAGTTGCCTTCCTATACACTGAGGATAAGGAAGCAGAAAAGGAAATCAGAGAAGCATCACCTTTCACAATAGCCATAAATAGCATAAAATATCTTGGGGTAACTCTGACCAAGGAAGTGAAAGATCTATTTGACAAGAACTTTAAGTCTTTGAAGAAAGAAATTGAAGAGGACACCAGAAAATAGAAGGATCCCCCTTGCTCTTGGATTGGAAGGATCAACATAGTAAAAATGACAATTCTACCAAAAGCAATCTATAGATTCAATGCAATCCCCATCAAAATCCCATCAAAATTCTTCACAGACCTTGAGAAGACAATAATCAACTTTATATGGAAAAA
>NW_026067905.1:4921428-4939040 GCF_014885135.2 Alexandromys fortis | reverse complement strand
GGAAATAGAAAACACTATCCTGAGTGAGGTAAGCCAGACCCAAAAAGAGGAACATGGGATGTACTCACTCATATTTGGTTTCTAGCCATAAATAAAGGGCATTGAGCCTATAATTTGCGATCCTAGAGAAGCTAAATAAGAAGGTGAATCCAAAGAAAAACATATAGGCATCCTCCTGAATATTAACCTTCATCAGGCGATGTAAGGAGACAGAGACAGGGACCCACATTGGAGCACCGGACTGAAATCCCAAGGTCCAAATCAGGAGCAGGAGAGAGATCACGAGCAAGGAACTCTAGACCGCGAGGGGCGCATCCACACTCTGAGACAATGGGGATGTTCTATCGGGAACTCACCAAGGCCAGCTGGCCTGGGTCTGAAAAAGCATGGGATAAAACCGGACTCGCTGAACATAGGGGACATTGAGGACTACTGAAAACTCAAGAACAATGGCACTGGGGTTCTTGATCCTATTGCACCTACTGGCTTTGTGGGAGCCTAGGCAGTCTGGATGCTCACCTTACTAGACCTGGATGGAGGTGGATGGTCCTTGGACTTCCCACAGGGCAGGGAACCCTGATTGCCCTGATTGCTCCTCAGGCTGAGGAGGGAGGGGGACTGGATTGGGGGAGGGGGAGGGAAATGGGAGGTGGTGGCGGAAAGGAGGCAGAAATCTTTAATAAATAAATAAAAAAGAAACACACACACACAAAAACATTTTCTGTCTTTATCTACATTAACCTCTTACTTGATGTTGGACAATTTTCCACCATTGTTCTATGCTCCTTATAACCTATTTCTGTGCAAATTGATGATTTATATTTGTCTAAATTTATGTGATTTAATGAATCATCATTCATTATGAATTATGAATTAATGTAGATTAATTAAACCTAGGCAGTTAAAAATTCCATCACCTTGAATGCTTAATATACTTTTGTGGTAAGTATATTTGAAATTTACCCTCAACCATTCACTACAGACTTTGTTATTAACCATATTTATCTTGCTGTACAATGCTGAAAAGTAGTCCATTCCTCTTGTCTAAGATCTTGGCCTTTGAGCTTCATGTTACTATTCTTTGCTCCTAAATCCTTAGTTTTCACTTCATTCTGCTTTTGTGGGTTACATTGTTTTAGATTTCTCATGCAAATGGGATCCATAGCATTTGGGTTTTTTAATAGTTTTTTTTTATTAAAAATTTCCTCCTTCTCTCCCCCTCCCCCTCCATTCCGAAGAGCAGTCAGGGTTCCCTGCCCTGAGGGAAGTCCAAGGTCCCCCCATCCAGGTCTAGGAAGGTGAGCATCCATACAGGCTAAGCATTTGGGTTTTTATACCTAGCAAAGTTCATGGAACAAAATCTTGAATAAATGAGAGCATGTGTGTTATGAAATATGATAAAATTACTTTATTTTTGGGTTGCATAGTCTTAGAATGGTATTTTGTTGTGTATTTATTTGTTTGTAGGGACAGATTCTCTTTATGTAAACATAGCTGTACTAGAGCTCATTATATATACCAAGATGGCCTCAAAATCATAGAGATTCTCTTGACTCTATCTCCAGAGATTTGAGAGTAAAGGCATGTACCACCACACCTAGGATAGTAACAATTCTTTTTTGATAATAAAGTATGGCAAGAGAATAATTTCATCTATAATGTATTAAATTATATACAATAATAAGATTGAGGAATGTGAAACAAAAGCAAAGCTACACATTATGTTTATAGACTATAAGAGTTACTCTTGTTAAAATAGCAATAGAAAGATTATATTTAATATATTAATAAAATCTAAACTCATGTTTACATCAGTACAATATTTAAGTAGATACTGCTATTAGGTGATGGAGGAAAGACATTGGTTAATTATAATAAAGAAACTGCCTTGGCCCATTTTATTGGTTAGAACATAAGTGGGTGGAGTAAACAGAAGAGAATGCTGGGAGAAAGAAGCTTAATCGAGTAGTCGCCATGATTCTCCCACTCCAGACAGATGCAGGTTAAGATCTTTTCTGGTAAGCCACCTCGTGGGCTACACAGATTATTAGAAATGGGTTAGATTAATATGTAAGAGCTAGCCAATAAGAGGCTACAGATAACAGGCCAGGCAGTGTTTAAAAGAATACAGTGTCCGTGTAATTATTTTGGGTAAAGCTAGCCATGCGGGCGGCCAGATGCCGGGAACGCAGCCCCGCCGCTCATATCACTACAGTTATGTTTCATAGAAATAGGAAAAATAATACTAAAAATTTATGTGTACCCATAAAAATAAGCTTAGCTAGCAAAGCATTAATAAGCATCCAGAAATGAGATTAAGGTTCCATATTACATGATTTCAAAATATGTAAGAAGATGATATTGATTAAGCATTATGGTACCTTCAAAAATCATTTAATTGAACAGAATAGAGTCCAAAAGTTGTCTAATTCTTCAGTGGAGTCTGCTCATTTGTATAAAACTAAGTCATCCAGTTGGCTCTGATTCAATGTAATATCTGAAAAATTGCTCTTAACTGAGGCCAGATAGTAGCACATCACTGGTGTTAAACTATTAAACCAGAGCTTGAATTATGTAAAACAATAGTTTTGGGGTATTTTAAACAATGTAAGGACAAAAGTATTACATGCATTTTGCCATCAAATCATAGATGTGAGTACATCTTAATTGTGTTGTGATGATGTAGATTTGAAACTAATGGATATGAGAACATTTAAGACTGAACATTGTGAACTCCTGGATTGAGTCCAACTGCTGATCTGGTTCTTTAGCCCATAGACATGTGAAGGATTTCTTTTTAAGTGAATCATAGATATTTTATTTGCTTGCCAGGAAGAGGCCATAAGGGTATCACAAGTGGATATGTCATAGTGTATTTATGATGGGAGATGAGCAACACGTATGACAAATGACCATGCATACCTCAGAGGTCACTGTCTTCAACAAGAAATGGTTTATTGTAAGAGCCTCTGTTATACAACTGGACTCAGTGACAATACAGTTAACAATTTCAGAGTATTAAACATCATGTGACAATAATTGCTATTAGTCACTTCAATTGCTATAAGATTGTAAGGCTATTGAGGAACATTTATCCATGTATATGTACAGTGTTGAGTAATAGAACATGACTGTGGGACAAGAAACCTGGGTAAACAGAGATAGCCTTACCTTGTAAGATATTATATGTCAACATCGAAATCTGTTATTCATTCTTCAGTTTTGAGATCTAAATAACTTTGCATGCCATTGACTAAAGATGAAGTCAAATTCTTTTGAAAACGCACTTTGCAATCTTTGCCAAAATCAATAAGTTATGTATATAATATGAATTTGTGTATATATATATACACATACATATATGATACATATATGTGTGTATCAACCATATTTCTGTCTTCCTATCAAATTTATCTATGTATCATCTCATTGCCACCTATAATACATCTATATTAGTAACATATCTTCCATTTATGTGTATACATATCTATTCTATATGTTTGTATGATATATATCATATATTTGTCATCTTTATATCTGTATCTATAATATATACCAACAATATGTTTGCTTACTTATCTACATTTTGTTATATATGTATCTACTTATAAATCTATTTATCTATCATGTTTATTAATCATAAATATATCATTCATATATTATATGTATATATACATTCATAATTTTCTGTATTATAGTTGACAATCTCTCATCTATTATCTATCAGGGTAGATGGTGATAGAAGTGAAGAACATCTTTTATGGGGATTGATGAGACTCTGAGACATGGCACACAGGTAGTTCAAAAGCGTATTGCTGCAGGATTATAGAGGATTATAGATACATACAGACAAGATACAAATTACTTTCACAGTAGGCCCCAAAGTCATGAAGAGAATTCTGACATATCTCCCTAAATTTTTTCCTTGATTTACTCTAGATCATTTAAATTATAGTGAGTATTTTAGGAAGGATAAAACAGAAACTTCAAGATGCACTATCTTCCTAGATACATATGAATATAAAATGAAAAGATTCATAATTTAAGTTGCATAATTGCATAATTGCAGTATAGAATGATAGATTCATCAGAATAATTCATAATAATAATAATAATGCATTATGTGTAGACAGAAGTTTCTGTCCTACCTATTCCCACAGCTGTTCAGTCCCAACAAAATACACAGTACCTTCTTTATATAAATTATAAACTTGTTGGCCTATTAGTTCAGGCTTATTATTAACTAGCTTTTATAACTTATATTAGCCCATGACTCTTATCTATGTTTAGCCATGTGGCTTTGTACCTTACTTAGTGAGGCATTCTCATCTTGCTTACTCTGTATCTGACTTGTGACTACAGACTGAGCCTTTCCTCTTCCCAGAATTTTCCTGGTCTGGCCATCTCACTTATACTTCCTGTCTGACTACTAGCCAATGAATGTTTTATTATTTATACAAGTGACTAATCTTTACAGGAAACAAGATCATTATTCCACATCAGTTAAGGTCATTAGATATAAGATTACTGGTTTGATATACTTTGTATTCAGTCTTCATTAAGATAAATAAAGTTGGCCTTAATATGGAAAAATGGTAGTGCAAAATAGTAATTTTGTACATTTTCTAAACAAAATTTGGATACTATTGACTAAAGATGTAGCCAAATTCCTTTAGAAAATATTCTAAAAACCTTTGCCCAAATCAAAAAATTATATATATATGTATATATATATAAGTATATATACATATAGAATACAAAATTTGTGAATCTATAAGTGATGTATCTGTTCATGCATGCAGTGATTTAGTATATCTTGCTTGAAACAAAAATATAATTCAAATTGGATCATATTATCTTAATATTTCTAAAACATGTCAATTGTAGTCATGTGAATATTACTAAGTCAATAATACATGTTACATTACTTAGAGGTCTGGAAAGGTACATATGCTCAATCCTAGGAGGAAGCAAACCACTAAAATTAAGGCACTTGCAATGTTAGTACGATGCATGGGAATGTGACAATCTGACACATATTGTGAAACAGCTTCTCCAGCACAGAATACATTTTTTTTACCTGATACATATTTCAGTAGCTAATTACCTCATAACTTTTAAAAACTACTGTCTGTTGGAACTGAGAACACCCCACTTGGAACTCTGCTCTGCCTTTTGGTCCAGTGACACACAGGTAACTAATTCCTCATTGGAAGAAACGACATACATCACATATCACAGTGTCTACATCAATATAACGACAACATACTTCCTAAATGCCTATAGCTAAACCATCTCATCACCAACAAAGAACAAACCTAATACTTATGTGCGCAGTAGTTTGAATACAATTGGCCCTCATAATCTCATAGTGAGTGACACTATTAGGAAGTATGGCTTTGTCAGAGTGAGGATGGTGTTGTTGGAAGAAGTGTATTACTGTGGGGGCAAGCTTTGAAGTTTCATGTGCTCAAGATATCTTACAGTGATTAAGTTGACAATTTTGCCTGCAGGATGTATGAATCTCAGTTACTCCCCGCACCACATCTGCCTGTAGGCTGCCATGCTCCCTGTCATTATGATAATGGACTGAACCTCTGAAATCCTAAGTGAGACACCCTAATTAAATGTTTTGTTTTTAAGAGTTGCTGTGGTCACCATGTCTCTTCAAACCAATAGAAACTTTAACTAAGACAGTAAGGAAAGTTGCTCTGAGTTACTGATGGAGTTTGAAGTGAACACCTTAAAATTTCTCTGATGTCAGTTGCACTTCATTTTCTTGATAGTTTTATAATCATCATCTTCAGAGAATGGTTGCAATCTACTTCACAATAGAGATGGGAGAATTGATACGAGTTTGGCCAAGTCAGGTCTTTCTTGGGCAGCAGTTCCCCATAAACTGCCCATAACACTGTTCTTAGGATAGATTAAAGTGAAATATAGACAGAAATCACTCCAGATGGAAATGTTTCAACAGGGACAATTGGCTTTTGGGTTTGAGTGGAGAAGTATTCCCCTCATGGACTATTAGTACAGCTCCTAGATAGTAACAAAACTCTTTGTTTCCCTGTTGAGAGGACTTCAAAATGAACATGAGGAAGTCAGAGGCTGTAGTATACAAGTTCTTATCATTTGCATCAAAGCCTTTTGCAGATCATCATGTTGACAGATCATATTTGGTGATGCTATGCTTGGCACCCTTCCTTGAAGCTCAAACATAGGTTTTGTGATTATGTTTATATAGAATAATTGCTGAAAAATCATTACTATTGTAAAGTTCTAAAAACTGCTTGCTGTTCAATTGGGTAGATCATTTATTTGAAATAATTTTCACTTTTAATGTTTACATAATTTCTTCTTTGTTCATGACTTGTAAAGTTACTGTTAAAAAGTTTAATAGCAATTTCATTTTGGCTTTCCCTTAACATATTACCTATTCTATCTGTTTGGGCCTAAAAACTTATAAATTATTTATCTTGTATGATCTTTAATATAAAGGGATACAAAATTTCCACAGTCATGTTATTACATATGGCTATTGAGTACATTATAAGCAGAAAATTCATACATTTCAATTCAAGGGATATTAAAATAATTTGAGCTATTTTCTACAACTTATTGTTTCTCCTCTGAATTTCTATTAAGTGCCAATGTATCTTCCTATTGTAAGTAGAGAGTGAATGTTCATTTCCTAGCTGTTCAGATTTGAATAATCACACAGAAACTATATTAATTAGCACACTGTTTGGCCAATAGATTAGGCATACTCCTACCTAGCTCTTATAACTTAAATCAACCAATTTCTATTAATATGTGTATCACCATGAGGCTATGGCCTACTGGTAAGTTTTCATCGACATCCTTCTCCTTTGGTAGCTACATGGCATCTCTGTGGCTCTGCCTCATCTCTCTATATATCTCTTCCAGCCTGGTTAAATTCTGCCCTTTCATAGGCCAAGGCAGCTTTATTTATCAACCAATAAAAGCAACACATAAAAATAAGAACATCCCACAGCATTATGAAATAACCTTTTATTTTCTAGTTTATTTTTTTCATTTTCATCCCTTTATATTTTATCATTTTGTAAGAACTAATTCTTCTTTATTATCAAAATCGAATGTTTTAATACTCGTGTTACTTTTTAACCTTACTCTACTCTATTGTTCACTTGAAATTATACTTCACAAAAATTTTAAATTACCTTAAAACTTTGCTTTTCTTATGCCTTTATTTATACTTCCTTCAGTAATGTTTCTTTTCAAATTTTCTTGACTCTCTAAATTTATTGAATGACTATTTATAGGAAGAAATGAACATATGTTTATTCCTTCTCATACAGGGCACCTGTGACAGACCAAAAATAATTACATATAAGTCTGACAATGTGAACCAATACATCCATTGGAAATACTTACAAAGGCTACTTTCAGAAGCATTAATGACACAGTAACCACCTTAGCAAAAAATCCTTCCCTAGATTATTGATGACTCATGAAAAGTGCAATCCTGGAGCACCCTGCACTTCTTTCAGGTATTATGGCTTGTCAGAGTTCTGCCTTACTCGCTTTACAATCATTACTGCTATAGCAGTAATATGTCTTGATTAGACTCACACACACACACAATTATTACTGTTGTATCAGTCCTTGAGGAAGAGCTTTGTAAAAATTTTAGGTTTCAGGAGATTCTTGATATTATGAGCCTGGTTTACTTTTCAGTCTTTAAAGTTCATATACTTTCTGAGTCTCAGAGAATCTCCCATCTGAAGAAAATGCTTTAATTAAGAGATAAGAGTTATAAAACAATAATTATGGAATGCAAGCTAATCAAAACTGGAATCACAATGTGTATTTTTCATTATATTATGTGTAGTTAGAGGTTCCCATATGTTAACATTTGCTTCATTTACTGGTTTTGTCAGACTCCTGAGAAAGAAAGGTGAATAAGTTATCTTACCCCCTATTTCCAATAACACATCTCTTTTACCTACTGATATCTTGTGCCCATAAAAACATGTTAGATAAAGAGAGAGATTGACGGAGAGATTATAGATTTATACATAGATCAATGAGAGATAGATGTGTAGATAATAGATGACAACTAGATAAAGAATCATTTAAAATATAGTCACAAATGACTGGATATGTCTCATCCACTAAAATTTTATATGTTGAAAATGCTATAATAATTGTTAACAAGCAAAGAGAAGGTTAAAAGACATAAGAAGAAATTGAATAAATAAAAATTGCAAAGCCATACATTTTCAGAAGATAGAAATAAAATTTAATGGAACGTGTAAAAGAATCAGATTACAAAATCAGCATTTGCCTCTATTCACCATGCACTTAGTTAAAAAGACAATGTTGGCCACTAAAAAAGTTTTGCGAACACTGAAAAGAGATTTATTTTGTTGAACAAATTGTATTTGTCCAATTCCCATGACATACATTTGTAGTCAATATTTTGCATAGTTTCATGTCTTGAATTAAAGGAATAAAAATGTCTGAAAGTAAAAATAGACATTTCTCTTCTTTAAACATATATTTTATAGTTCTAAAGGAAGGGGGAATTAATCAGATCATTTACATAAAGGGTAATATGGCTTTATTTTCATATTCTAATTTTTGAAGGTCAGGAACTCATAGATGAGTAACAAAAATCCTTCCTAGCTGAGACTTATCACACTGTCACAATTGTCAATATTTCAAAGTGAGAATTACTTACCTATAAAGTGTTAGAAGAATGCCTAAACTTACAGTTAGGTTCTAACTTTAAAGAAGCACTTAGCAGCTAATACGAATTAGCTATAAATATATTTAAAATATGTCCATAAGAAATTTACTATATTTATTACTAAAATTCCATACAAAAACTGTGAAGTGGGTGCATTTTTATGTATGAGTGTTTAAGGTGCAAATGTTCGCATATGTATGATGTATGTTTGCATGTATGTGGGCACATGTATGCACATATGATCCTGCAGAGATGATTGTGTGTGTGGAGAGCTGACGTTTAAGTTTGAAATTACTGCTCTCCACTCTACTGCTTGAGGGAGGGTTTCACAGTTAAATTCAGAGATCACCAATAAGGCCTGTTTTACTAGTCACCTTGTTCCTGGGATATCCTGCATCCACCTTCTGAGGTTGGAAATATAGGTGATTTTCTCAACATCTCCATAGCGATTGAAATATATCCTCTGACTGTTTTCCTTTTGTTGGAAGAGCTTTAAACATAAAATCAGCTCTATAGATCCTGAGTGACATTTTATAATTGAATATTTATGATTAATCAGAGTACAAATTGAAGCAAAAGCATGTTAATTTACTTCAATAACCTTAACATTCATTGTCTTCTCTTCTATTTTGTGTGAACAATGGGCTAGATATTATTAGGAGATCATTAGTGAGAAAGTATCTTTGTACCATGAAGATATTTCTGATAGAACAACAAATATTTTAATATAATAATATTATATACATATATATATCATGATATAATAATGCATTAGATATACAATGTTATAAAGGAAAATGAGTAGATTGAGAATATGTCTTTAGATAAAGTATATTCTAAATTGAGTCTCAAAGATTAAAATTCTTAATGGGGTGGGGCTCTCTTTTCCAGCAAATCTCTACTCTCTGCATTCTCCAGAAAAAGGATCTTTTAGTACTTTACTAGTAACTTCACAGTTCCAGGTCTTCTATTGAAGTCTTTAATCCTTACTGAGTTAACTTTCACAATTGCTCAAAGAGAAAGGAATCTGGGTTTACACTCCTGCATTGGGCACCACATTTTATTAGAAGTATCATCTGCTCCAGTGTATATTCTTAGCAAATCTGTTGAAAATCAACTGTTGCATAAGTTTGAATGTATGTGTCCATCTTCAGTTCTGACATATTCGTCTGCTGGACTGTATTTTATGCCATTCCAACTCTGTGATGATTACTTCAGTTTTGTAGCAGATTAACTACAAATCATAGTTGACTATGCATTTTAAGGAATGCCATAAAAATATTTTCAAAGTATTACCATAGATAAATGATAAATGTTTAAGTTCACCTTACTAAAACATTTCTTAAAATATATTACAATCGCATTACATTTAGCAGATTTCTTGGAATTTGAAAATATTTTAATACTTAAATAACAATTTTATTTCTAATATTTTCTACATATCAATGGAGAGAGAGTACAGTGTAATGAGTTATACATAAACTTATATTTGTAGGTATTATATGGCATTTTCTTCACACTATGAGATGAAACTCTCAATTTAACATGTGCACCATCTCACTATCTGAATTAGACATATTTTTGCTAAGTGTTCACTATGAGAACCTTAGTAATATTCAGGGGGTGAATGAATCGTTTATCTTGACCATATCTGCTATTTTCATAAACATGGGAAAGAGCATTTCCTTGAGCAATGGTTAACAATACTAACATACAGTGAAGACCTATTCCACATACTTCTCTGAAATAACTTGGACAAGGTTCCTTCCATTTAACTCCTATTACTGCATAATATTTTGTGAGCATTGGAAAAAGAGGATCTGCAGTCCTGGTTCAACTAGCAACACCAAAATAATCACTCTTATGCATTATACTGTGCTATGTGATACTTTCACATGGAATAAGCTTTCATAAATAGAATAAATTAATGACGGACAGAAGAGTATTACTAATTTCTTCCCTATCTGTTTTTTTTTTTTTTTGTACCATCTTCAAATTATACTTAACCCACTAAATCATCTAGGAGGTTTTCGGAGGACTAATTATTCTCTATCAAGGAATTATCACCAGATTGCATGTATTCAATAGCCTAGCCACAGGCAAATTGTCTACATCTTTTTCACATGCTTAGAAGGAGAAAAGGTAGCATAATTATAGCACACATCAATTTGGAAAGGACAAATTTTTATTTCAAATACATTCTAAATATGAGAGTCCCACTCAGGGACTCTAGCCAGCATGTGAATTTAGCCAAGGGTATAATACCATTTCGTTTTATAACAGAGGAAACATAAGTCAATACAGCCCAAAAGAGCACCATTTTAAAATGAATGATGGTAGCTGATGAATTAATTCTGCCTATCGCCTTGTTACAGTAATAGGAGAGAAAGGGATGCTTACAGTTGAAGGGCAGTAAATATGGAGCCAATAAACTCAAATGGTATAACCAAGCACGCAATCAACCTACAGAATATCCTACTACAAAATGTAATATCATTGAATAATGCGGACGAATTCTTCAAACATCCAGGCAATTTTATGGCCGCTGGGCACATCTATCTTCATATAAGTTAAAAAGATGGTAATCACATCTCACGTTACTGGAAGGAAAATGATCGCCTATTAGACATTATTTGGGATAATGTTTTTATTTGTTTTCTGCTGAATTAGAAACTGGCATAGAGGACACTAAATTGCCTTTTACTTTTTGGCATGTCTTACTTATTCCATTTTGTGACATTTATTTCCCACAGTTTTATATATTGGTGTTTGCTTGTGCATACATCAAAGCTTTATTTTTCATCTTCAACATCTTAACTCCATAGTAGATAGAACTGTGCTTCTTCAATCTTTACTTCCCAAGGAGATTCTGCTATAAGTTAATATTCAGTTAGTAAAAAGATGTATGGTCTTTAGTCTTGGGCAAAGAATAGGCTAATGAGAAGTCTGAAAAACATAATCCTAAAGTTTTTCTTGAAACATTGCTTTATATTAAAACCATTTTCCTCATCAATATATAAGTATATGTAACATATAACATAACTGTCGACATACTTGCTGTTAAACAGGTACAGTGACAGAACTACGTTTGAAGTGTTCGGGGCACATTATCTCTCAACTGCAGAAAGTTAACATAAACACAGGAAATTTTCACTCTTTCTGAATAAATTGTTGGAGACAAATCCAAGGTCCCCAAAAGCCACAGCTCCTTCACACAATCTTCTGGCATACTAGGCTGTATTGTTAAATTAATCTCAGATGTGAGTTATTCCACCAATGTAAGCAAATGATGTTCCATGTCAAGTCATCCATCATTCATTCAGTCAATTTGTCATTACTAGGCTTATGGAGTCATCGGTGTATATGGTCTGGAGATGTTTAGACCTTAGAGAAAGAATGAACTATAACGAGGCCCCTCTCATTCTAGCAGGAGTAGACAGATATGGAGTGTTAAATATTTAACTGTATAATCCTAGAGTGGAAAAAAAGTGTTTTTAGCGTCTCTCCTTGAAGGTGCATCTACAAGCAAAAGTATAGCGATATTTTATTCATGTTCTAATAAATAAAGCTTGTGTGGATATGAGAAGAGCAACACTGTGCCACTGAAAGGTCAGGGAGTGGTGACACAAACCTTTAATCCCAGGATTTGGGAGATAGAAGCAGATGGATCTCTGTGAGTTCAAGGCTACACTGGACTACATAAGACTAATGCAAAAACAAATCCAGGTGGTGGTGGCTCTCACCTTAATTCTCAGTGCTAGAGGCAAGATAAAATGGGAGAAGAGACAGGTTTTGTCTGCTTAAGGTGCTTAGCTGTCTGCTTAGTCTGGGGTCACCCAGCCTTGGTAGGGGTAAGACATCTCTAGTGTCTTGAATGCCTTGCTTTTCTGATTTTCAGGTTGAACCCCAATTTCTAACTCTGGGTTTTTACTATTCATGCTACACAAACGTGGCGGAACTTGTAGGTTGTTGAGAACAGAGTGTTCATTTTCCTAAGGTAATCTAAGCTTGCCTGTAATGCTCTAGAGAAGCTTACTATCCTCTGAGCTAAACTTGTCTATGTGGCTGTCTATATAGAATCCCATACAGGACATTTTAAGGATGTTTTCATTTGAATGTCACTCAACTGTTGGAAGAGGCTGCTTGTTCGTCCCGGCTGCCAAGAACCATAATAACCACACAGAAACTATACTAATGAAAATACTGTTCGGCCCATTAGCTCAGCTTCTTATTGGCTAATGCTTATATTAATTTAACCCATTTCTATTAATCTGTATATCGCCATGTGACACTGACTTACCAGCAAAGATTTGGCATGTCTGACTCTGGCAGCTCCATGGCATCTCTTTTTGACTCCACCCTTCTTTCTCCCAGAATTCAGTCCAGTCCTCCTGCCTACCTAAGTTCTGTCCTATCAATAGGCCAAAGCAGTTTCTTTATTCATTAATGGTAATCGCAGCAGACAGAGGGGACTCCCACATCACTTGGCCTCCTGATTTATTGTCCTAAGCAATCTCTTTCAAATCTTCATTAATTTATCAAATACCTATTCCATATTTTCAATTTCATGGACCTTAAACTCGATATCTTTATCTCTTAAATTCTTTCTTGATTTGCACAAAATATATGATAAATGCATGTTACTCATTAGTCAAAAACAATCTAGAATCTGCCTTTACCTTCTGCACTTAGATAAGTCTCCAGCCTAGGTCCCACACAATTCAGGACTGGGGTCTCTTCAGTAGCCTCTGATACGCCTCCCTGATTCCACATTTCTGTTTTAGCCCAGTTTAGCATTCAGAATTAACCATTTATATTAAAATGATGTTATACTAACCACTTGCTATAAGTCCGATTCTGGATTACTATCTTATTTTTTAAAATGTCATGGCATTACCTTTTTCAGAGCACTATATTCTAAATTCTGATCAAATGTTCAACTTCACTACCTATCCAGTTTTTCTTCTGGTTGTGATCTCCTCCAGATAACTGCTCAGTTGTTGACAGACTGTTCCTGGATATATTGGAAAGGCCAGGAATTTTACTTTGACCAACACTTATGTCTTTAAAGTGTTCTGTCTTGGCTATTGCCAGCACAAGGGTGATTTTTCCCTACCCCATCACATCAATGATTTCATTTTCTTCTGGAATATCTGTGTAGTACTTACCTGTGTTCCTCATTCAAGAATGTAATTTATAGGTTCTTAAGAAGTTTATCAACTGCAGTATCCCCATTACCAACATCAAGGATTACCAATTTGTAGTTTCTCTGTAAATCCACAAACTAAAAAATATCATATTCATGATTACTGATGTTTACTCTATATAGTAATAGAAAGAGAGTAGAAATATAAAAATTCAATAAACTTGAGAACAGGTACATATATATGAAGGCTCGTCATTTGTTTGATGTTTAATTAGATAAATGAACGTTAGTTGGAAAGAAAGATTGATAAAACAGGGTGATCATAAAGTGAGGAGAGACAAACAACTGAGCAAGACAATAATGAAGGAAAGAAGCTGAAAATAAGGAGAATCCTGGGCCTAACACTTGTAAGCAAGAGAAGGCCATGTATAAACAGTAAGAAAACAGAAGAGAAAGCTGTGAACAGAGACCATGGTGGTTCCTTATGTGAGGATACTGTGTTGTTGTGATGGGCAAAACCTAGTAGTAAAGTCAAGATAGAGCTGAAGATGCGAGTTGACACAGAAAGCTTAAAGGGCTTTTCTTCTGGGCCTTTTGCCTCCCCAAATAATTCCTAAAGCAAAAATGAACAGAACCACTGACAATATTAAATGACTGTGGCTTAGTGGCTCTTTTTCCCTGCACAAGATTTTGAACAATGATAGTCGTTCAGGTCTGCAAGCCAAATGACGAAATCTCTTTGAACTCATATATATTAGATCCCACTGCCAGAAGTGACTGCATCATGGAAAGATAGCCTACAGCTATACCTTATAAAGCTGAAACAGAAGGCAGGGAATGCTGCTGCCACCATCTCCCGTTCTCCCTGTACTTATGCCATGCCGCCCGTCTCATCCTGTTTATTCTGACAAGTTTGCATGCCAGGGCATTCATTTCCTTTCACAGGGTCTATTGATAAAGTGCTTGGTCACACTAACAGTCTCAGGGAGTTAGTTCATCAGTGAGAGATTTTCACCAAACCGGCTGCTTATCTAATTTTTCAAGGCATGTCAGCAAAGCTTAAGAACATAACCATGACCAAATAGAGCGAAGCTCAAATAAACTGTCCAGACAGTGGTCCTCAGGGTTTATAAAATGTGCTATAGTAAATTTATTGAGTGTGTGGACATATTTGCAAATGAACCGCTGTGACTGAGGATAAACTCTTAAATCACATTTTTTGTATGCAAATAGCTAGTAACGCTTTCTGAGGCAGGTGAATCTGAAGCTTGGAAGGCAGCAAAGCTGGCCATCACTAGACACTGAAAGTATTTTAGTAACGTTAATGTATTGGAGTTGCTAGTTTTCACTAATGGATATGTCATGAGGGACTAAAGGAAATTAAAAACGTTGAAATTAGTTATGATAGTGGTCATTTTCTAAATTGCTTATGAAATAAATTAGAATCATACCTTCTGGGTTCATCCACATTTTCGTAGGCAAAACCTCCTTTTGTTAATAAAATGGTCAATAATATTCCATTAGGTATGTATATCTCATTTTTCTTTTTCCAACTCTTGATGGCCATTTAGGAAGCTTCCATTTCTAGACCAATGTAATGATTGCTGCAGAGAACTGGAGATTCCCAGGAACTAGTATAAAAAATTATGAGTTTATAAGGACATCTTCCTAAACTTGTATCAATTTACCCAATAATTGTCATTCTGGTTAGTAAGAGGTAGAATCTAAGAGAATTCTCATTTTCGTTTCCCTGACAGTTGAGAAAATTTAATTTTTCACATATTTAATAGCTATTTTTACATCTTCTGTTGAGAGTCATTCAATCTATTTGCCTATAAACTTGGTGAACTTTGTTTTTACTGTTTACGTTTTTGAGCTCTTTATATGTTGGTGATATTATTCCATGGTGTGTGTAACATGAGTGCTAGCTTGTTTGTTATTGGGGTTTTTGTCCCTCCCGGTACCCCACAACTGTTTAGCCCCAAAGAAAATCACACATAGGTCTCCATAAATTATAAGCTGATTGGCCCGTTAGCTCTAGCCTCTCACTGGCTAACTCTCACATCTTGATTAACCCATTTTTCTGATCTATGTTAGCCATGTGGCTCAGTACCTTTTTTAGTGAGACAGATCACATCCTGCTGCTTTGGTGATCTAGGAAGGAGTGGGAGGAATCAACTTCCTCCTTCCCAGAATTTTCCTGTTCTCATTGCATCATTTCTACTTTCTGTCTGGTTTTTCCACCTATACTTCCTGCCTGGCCAATCAGCATTTATTTAAAACATGATTGACAGAATACAGAAAATTTTCCCATACCAGGTGTGTGTGTGTGTGTGTGTGTGTGTGTTGAACATTTTGCACACTATATGTATACTTCCCTTCACTGTGATAATTATTCCCTTTGCTATTTAATTTTTCATTCCACAGGATCTCATTTGCCAATATTTGTTTGTATTACCTGAGCTACTGGAATAGTTCAGAAAGTCTTTGTCAATATTAATGTCTGAAAGAATTTTATCACATTTCTTTAGAAATTTCAAACTCTCAAGTCTTACATTAAGTTCTTTGATCCATTTTGATTTATTTTAAACATGATGAGATTATTGTGATTAAGGACCTAGTTTCATTGTTGGATATCCTAGATTCCTGGCACAAGTTTGAGGCACACAAGCATAAGCAACATCTTGACAATTCAAAGCTTTACTTGGCTTTGGCTATACCCACACCTCTTTTCTAATGCACTTGTGGTCTAGGACTATCATGTGTTACATGTTTCTCACTGAGAAGTGTACTGAGCAACCTATCAGCAACCTGGGATCCTCAGCTGCAAAAAATTCCCTACACCCCTCTGAATAATGCACCGATTTCCCTCACCTGAACAACTATCACAGTTAGACATATTGTTTTCAGCCTTGATCTGGGTAAGAGAGGGAGGAGTCAAACTAATTTAATCTAGGTCAGGCTATGTGCTTAGTGAGACAAACTGTGTCTTCTAAATGTACGTGTAGAGAATCTCCTCTTTACCATCTCCGCCTATATGCAAGTAGTGGTGCATATGCTTAGAATCCGAATCATTGGGGCTGGAGAGATGGCTCAGTGGTTAAGAGCATTGCCTGCTCTTCCAAAGGTCCTGAGTTCAATTCCCAGCCACCACATGGTGGCTCACAACAACTGTAATGAGGTCTGGTGCCCTCTTCTGGCCTGCAGACATACACACAGACAGAACATTGTATACATTATAAATAAATAAATACTTAAAAAAAAAGAATCCGAATCATTATTAGAAGTGACATACTCAGTGAGAAAAGGGTTACAGAATCCCAGATTTTCAATTAAAGTCATCTGTAGTATGTTTAAATGAACCAAAATTTCACTGCTCCTTAATACCATAAAAAAGAAAATTCAAAGAATAATTTGAGCCCTTAAGTCCTTTTTCTCACAGCGCACACTGTTACTGTTGACAGTGCATTCATTTCTACCCTGTGACTTCACCTCTCTTATGCTTCCTTGCTATTTTGCAAACTGGTGAGTCCATGGAACCTAGAGGCAAATCTACTACTACCACTTTCCCAAAGTATTATAATCTCTAACTACCTTTTGATGCTTATTCCTATACCCACAGATAATTCAATTTGACTACATGATGAACCAGAATTCAGGTGTTTCTTATTCATACAAACCCATATGCCATTGAGAAAATTGGAGTTTATTATGATCCCAGGATTGATACAT
>NW_026067905.1:4900491-4920412 GCF_014885135.2 Alexandromys fortis | reverse complement strand
TCCTCCTCTCTCTCTCTCTCTCTCTCTCTCTCTCTCTCTCTCTCTCTCTCTCTCTCTCTCTCTCTCTCTCTCTCTCTCTCATTATTCTCTCTCTCTCATTATTCTCTCTCTCTAATTATTCTCTCTCTCTTTTTCTCTTTCTCTCTCTTTCTCACTGCATTTGTGTATGTGTGTGTGTTTTTTTCTGCTTGTTCTGATTCTTTTAATAAATCTCACTGTTAATACATTCAAATGATACCTATCTCGATGTGCATTTTTACAGAAATTGGCTGTATTTTTGATAATAAATCCAGGCAAGAAAGTGATAGCTACTCTAATTGCAGTCTGTTAGTAAAAACTATGGAATAAGTAAGCAGGCATACTTATTCCCAGTCTAAGCACTTTGGCTCATGGAATCATGCATGTTCTTAGACATTTTGAGCTACCACAGCTGCAATCATGTTACAAGTGCATTTTGAAACTGACAAAAAAGTAAACAAGAGTACATGGTTGTGGTGGCTTGAAAGAAATTTGCCCCCAGAGGAAGTGACATTTTTGGAGGTGTGGCCTTGCTATAGGAAGTGTGTCACTGTGGGGGTGGGCTTTGAGGTTTCTTTTACTCCAGCTTCCACCAGTGGGACTGTCAGTTGACTTCCTGTTACTTGCAAGATGTAGCACTCAGCTCCAGAACCACCTCTGCTGCACGCTGCCATGCTCCCTGTAATGATGATGATGGACAGAACCTCTAAAACTGTAAGTGAGCCTCCTCAATTAAATATTATTCTTTATGAAAGTTGCCATTGAAGAAGGGCTCTTAAAAAGTCCCACACTAGGTCAGAGTTGAGAATAATATAGATGGTTATTTTTTAGGGGAAACTCACAAATCAGAATCTTCTGCTGAAACAGAACAGTAACTGAATACCTCAGCCGAAAAAGAGAGTAGACACATGCTTTACATAGTATAAGAGGCCACGTTCCAGTGGGTGGATAACTTAAAGGCTACTCGCTGTAGGATTTCCTACAGCACCTCTTCCTTTTGTTTAAATAAGAGAGTTCTTAGCCTAATCAAGCAAGAAACATGTGATAAATGTTTCTATTTAATAATTATCCTAATGTGTTTAAGTCTTGTATAATAAATAACTTAGCCAAGTCATGAGAGGAAAGTAACTACAGCTACCTAGTATTCAACCCCATCAAAGATCCAAAAAGGGAAATAATATTATTTGAGTAATCAGGAAGTGCAATCAAGCAACTTCCAAAATGTGCAAAAAATGACAGGGACAACTGGCTACCTGGGCAATCACCCAAAGTCTCATTTGTAATGTTGAAGCAACCAACTTTGGCTAAGGCCTAGAGTAACTGACAGACCATTTTTAGAGGCAGGACAATTTTCAAAATTGTCTTACCCTGTCTTGGCAAGATTTGACAGTCTTTTTCTTTGTGTCCTGCATATGCATTTCTGTATTCCATGTATCTTGTCAGTGGTTGAGTTATGGGCAGTTCCTTGCCCAAAGACCAATTTTGCCAAGAAGGAAACAAACTCCAAGTAGAATGTTTTTGGTGCTCAACATTCTGTCGGGAATAGATCGGTGCTGCCAGGAGCAATTGTGTCTCACTTCAATAGAATTTAAATGCCATATTCTACAGCTCTTTGAAGTGGTTCAAGATTACCTATCTATGCAGAATACAACTGGCAAAACAGCCTAGTATAGACTGTCATATGGCTTTTAGTGGTAACTCTAATGAAGATATATAATAAAAAGGAGCAAACTGAGCAAGGAAAATATTTGAGGAGAAAGGGGCCACCAGAAAGTGGAACAGAACTAAATCCTCTGTTCAAGGAGATAAAAGGATTAAGAGATGGAATAAAGCAAGGAATGATCTCAGGGACAGATATCTCCAAGCTAAGTTTCCAGCTTATGAAAGGGAAGTGAAAAAAAAAAAAAAAGCTTAGAGCCATCTGTGGTGGTGCACGCCTTTAATCTCAGCACTGAGAAGGCAGAGGCTGGCAGATCTCTGAATCCGAGGCCAGTCTGACCTATGGAGCAAGTTTCAGGGCAACCAAGTTTAGGACAGAAAGCTGGTGAAGATGTAATTGAATGAGGGTACCATGTTACAGTCTCAGTAAACACCAGAATTTGAGAGCTTCTGTCATGTCTTTCTGGATTTAGAATTTAGGGTGGGAGAAAGGAAGGACTTGTGGAATAAAGCTGTTGGGGCTAACCATGTGTCAAGGGTGTCCCTGAATAGAAACCTAGTAGGGAGGCCATTGTGTGAAACTATAAAGTTGAAGCTTGTATTATTTTGGAGACCCCAGAGTGATGGGATACCTTCTGACCGCTGCTACAGGGAGTGGAATCAGCCTAAGAGAAAGAAGTATGCTGCAATCAAACCTGAATTGAGTAAGGGATCTGAAGAGCTTTTGGACATGAAACACGGATATGCAAAGCTTAGAGTTTGCCCAGCTGGTTTTCAGTCTTGCTTTGGTCCAGTGTTAACTCTCTCTGCTCCTTTCCCTGTGTTCTGGAATGGAGATGTATATGTATATGCACTCTTGTTTGCTATGTATGCTTGCAGATCTGAGGATGTACCTGGTTGTATGCCCCAGGTAAAACTTCTTTCAACATATCAAACTGATGTGTACCCTCAGCCTGAGTCAGGCTGAGCTATGCTCCTTCATTCTCTAGAAAGGTTAGCAACTATGCCACATCTCCCTGTCTAAAGGTGAATACTAATGTTTCCAAAGCAAGCTAAGTAATCATCCATTCTTTTTACTTCCTATTGAAAATGATAAATAAAACAGACTATAAGAAACAATAAAACTGAGGAGTTCAGAAATGGGAATGTAAGTTAAATATCAGGATATGATTTTTTTTTCATGTTTTCTTATACCAACTAGAAGAACAAACACCACCACTGTCTTAGTTAGGATTTTTATTGCTGCCAAGAGACACCAGGACCAGGGCAAGTCTCATAAAGAAAACATTTAGCAAGGATGGCTTGCTTACATTTTCTGTGGTGGTTCAGTCCATTATCATCATGGTGGGGGTCAAAGGCAGCATGCAGGCAGACTTGGTGCTAGAGGAATGGCTTAGAGTGCTACATCTTGTAGGCAACAGGAAGTCAAATGATAGTCAAACTGAGGGAAGCTTGAGAAAAAGAGACCTCAAAAACCTGCCCCCCACAATGACACAATTCCTCCAACAAAGCCACACCTCTTAATAGTGCCACTCCTTTTGGGGGCCATTTTCCTACCTATCTCCACATTCTACTCCCTGTTCTCCAAAGGCTAATCACCATATTATAATGCAAAAATATGCATTCCATACAACTTAAAAGGCCTCATAGTCAATAACAATCTCAAACTGATTTCAAAGTCCAAAGACTCTTCTGAGACACATGGCAATCTCTTCAGTGTAATTTCCCTGTAAATATAAAAATCAAAAAACATATCACATACTTCCAACTTATAATGGCACAGGATCCTTTGCCATTATAAGTTGGAAGTATATGATCTGCTTTTTTTACTTTGATTTTATAGGTTATTACACTTAAGAGATTGCATGAATTTCAGAAATGACTTTGAATTTTAGACTTTTGGAAACTTTTGTCGATGNAAAAGCTGTGGTGATAGATATGAATTGCCAACCTGACGTACTCTGGAAGCGTCAGATTCAAGTCTTTGGCATATTTGTTAGGTTGGATTAGCCTCTGTGCCTGACTGTGAGGGGCCATCTTCTTTATCTATACATCTGTATATACCTACTGTGGCTGGCGCCATTCTCAGGCTTCAGGTCCTCGACTGAATAAGGAAAGTATCACAAGCAGATCACAAGCATTCCTTCTTCACTCCCAGCTTCCTGAGAGCAGATATTGTGTGAGCAGCAGCTCCAAGCTCCTGTGGCTGTCGGCTGTACATCTGAACCATGAGCTAAAGAAACCCTTTGTACCTTGAGTTCCTCTGGCAAGGGGCATCGTTCACAGAACCAAGGAAGGAGACCAAGGCAAATATTCAATGTCAATATTTTCCTGTGAATTCCATGCAATTAGGGTCTCCAGTCCTTGAGCTCTTTATAACAGCCTCTGCAAATATACCAAAGGCAGTATGCTTAGTGTTCCTGCCTTTCACACCTCTGTACAGAAACTCTGGAGATATTATCTCTCTCGATCTTACACCAGGTAGGATAGGCTTGTGTGAGCTGCCAGTTTTAATTCTGTGCTCAGGAAACCAATTCCAACAATTTACAACATGCACTGATTTGCAAAAATGAAACAAAACATCTATCACATAGAATGAATTCTGCAGCTCATTCCATTGTTACTTGTGTAGAGTTGTAATAAAAAAATGCCAACAAATGCCTATAACACAGTTTAGGATAACAAAACCAGCTTTCACAAATTTAACATTTTTAATGTTTTATGGCATATGCGTTTTGTTAATTAGTTTATAAAGTCTGTGTGTTAGCAGAGTGAAAAGAAAGTATCATTTATGTTTCCAAATTCACTAACACATATATTTATAAACTTCATTATTTTAGAAAACTTGAAAATAAATATAAACATCACACATCAAAGTTAACAATAATAGATAACTTCATGAACTTACATACGGTTACAACAGATATTTGAGACAGAAGTTGTGAAGCTCAGCCTTAAGCTTGACACTTTCAGTATCTGAAATTAAAAATAGAACACATAAAAATAGAACCGAATACTACTAATATCTACTTTTACCATCTGTACTATTACATTAAAATAATCAATTCAGGTACTGGGCACCATATAACTTTTCAATGGTTCCTGAAATTTTTTTGAACTCCCTGGAATACTGATAAAGGGGTTGACAACCGTGAGGTGGTTCTAACAGCGTTCTGTCAAAACAGCGGGAATTGGGTTGGCAGTGTCCTCAATACATGAATATCAGAACGCAAAGTCCTGAGCACAGTCGAATAAGGATTGATATTTCTGTTCCTTGTTTTTTATTTCTTATCTCTTCTCTGTCTAGAAGTCTCAGGCATCATCTTGACAATTCCCCCAAGTAAGCCGTCGTGGCTCGTAGAAGAATACATTCAAATAACAGCTATTTTAAAACTTCCTTTCAGAAAACATTTATTTAAAAAAAACTATTATTATTATTACTTTAGTTAATTTCTCTTCCAACTCAAGGAGGCAAAATGAAATGACCAGAATATGCCGGCTCTGTCTAGCTCATGCAGAAGCCTGAGCAAGCAGCCTCCGCAACTTTTCTGACTGTGATGCTTTTCACATTGCTGCTGCCACCTAGTGGCAGGTGCGTGGAAACCAGTCTGGTCTACAGAGCTAGTTCCAGGACAGGCTCCAAAGCCACAGAGAAACCCTGTCTCGAAAAACCAAAAAATAAAAAAATAAAAAAAAAAATAAAAAACTTTTCGCTTATTTGCGCGCACCAAGGGGCTTCACAGGCAGGCAGCCTGCAGTCAAACTGATCCTTTTGGTGCCTTAGTTGTGTTTGCATCCGAAATACCACTTAACAAGAGGAAGAAAAATATCTGCTACGGAAATCAATGCTAAGTCCTTCATCAAGGAGAATGAGAGAGTCTGGTAAACTTCGAGGGACGTTTCAGAAGAGTGAAACTTACCAGCTGCATTGACCTTACACATGGAGGAAGCAAAATAGAAACAGAAAAAGATGAGGTAATCTCTGAGATGTGCCTGGGGATTAATTACAGTCTAGATCCTGCAGTGAAGGCACTGGTTCCATCGCTGTCTCTCTCCGTCTTCTACTGCCATAAAGGGAGGCTGTCGCTTAGATCCCTGAAAGGAAGGTTAGAAAATATAAGACAGATTGAACACAAGAGCGAAGGTCTGGCATATTTTATACACAACGGAACAAGCATTGGGGTTCTCAGAATTCCAGTATCCCCTGACATTTCTGTCTCCAATAATGAAAATTTGCCGCATCTATCAGGTATTGTCTTTTATTTGTTTGTTTGTGTGTGTGTAGTTGTTTTGTTTTGTTGTTTTACAAATATAGTTATATATATTCATATCATGAGAATCGTTTACAAAAATATGGCCTTGAAATCACATGACTTAAAATTTAATGGAAGTCATAAAATGAGAAAAACAGAACAGTAACTCAGTGAGTACATGGATGGTCCTTAAAAAGCACAATAGAGAAAGAGAGATTTTAACAGGGAGCTCATGACGCACACAATAGAATACAAGAGAATCCCCAAACCCAAAGATTTACAATTGAAAGAGTACACTGCTATCCAAAAGAAGAGACCTGGGCCAGAAAACTGAAGCTCTGCACAGTGAACCAGTCTAGTCAGAAAAGAGACTATTAGGAGAAAATACACCTAATACTCAGAAAAAGAGAGAGCAAACCTTTGATATTCCATTTTTTCCCAGCCTACTCATCCTTGAGGTCCCAGAGGTGGGGCTCCAATGGAAGAGAATTCAGAGGGAAAAAGAATCAGGTGATGCAGCCTCCTAATATGAGTATCTCCCAATGAAAAACAGAGCTGAGAAATGGGGGAAAATGAGCATTAGGTAAAAGAAGCAAAATTAAAGCAAAAAATTGTGAGCATAAGGAAGTAGAAATGGGTTCCAAAATCAACTAATTAACAATTTACAATGTTGGCAGGATATACTCTATTAACTGTAAAGATTATTACAAAAGACAAATGTTTGATGAGTTCTATAAGTTCTTTTAATGAAAATGTCCCCCAAGGGGAGTGACATTATTAGGAGGTGTAGTTTTGTTGGAGTGGGTATAGCCTTCTAGGAGAAAGTGTGTCGCAGCGGAGACAGTCCTTGAGGTCTGCTATATGCCCAAGTCATACCCAGTGTCTCAGTTCACTTCCTGTTGCCTGCATATCACAATGAAAAGTTGTCAGTTCCTTCTCTGACAACATGTCTGCCTGCACACCACCATGTCCCACCATGATGATAATGGACTAAACTTCTGATACTGTTAGTCACCCCACTGATTGTTTTTCTTTATAAGAGTTGAGGTGATCATGGTGTCTGTTCCCAGCAATAAAAGCCCTAAGATAGGTTCTGATGTAACCAACTTGAACTAGAAAAAAGAAAGGTTATTTTTGCAGATTATTGTAGGCATTTGTGCATGGAAGCTAAGTGATGGTCCTTCACTAAGACAGGAGTTGAAGCTGCTAACATATTTGGAAGATGGAAATAAAGTTTTTCCCTGTTTGAAATTATTATGAGATCTACAAATTGTTCTAAAGGACTCCTGCTTTAGAAGTCAAAGTTGCTCTCCATGGTATTATTTTGAAACACAGAACTAATAAGAAGGGGAAGGGAGAGGGGAAAACGCTTGGCTTCTTTTTCTCACAAGGACATGACAGGTATGTGTGGATCATGACTTGACTAGCTATCTTTTAAAGTGACATCTGTTTGTTAACATAGGTACTATGCATATGGGGGATGAGATGTGTGTCATGGGGAACTTGTGAAGGTCAGAGGAGAAACTTTGGAAGTTGATTTTCTTTCTCTACTATAAACATGGGTTCTGGGATTGAAATCAGGTCTCAGACTCAGTGGAAAACAGCTTTAGTCACTGAATTTTCTTGTAACATGAGGGCCGGCTTTTTGGGAGTATATTTTCTGCCCAGTTCCCAAAGTCGTTAGGTCCCAAAGAATCACACAGAAGTCTCCATAAATTATAAACTGATTGGCATATTAGCTCAGGCTTTGTATTAGCTCTTATAACTTACATTAGCCCATTATTCTAGTATATGTTAGCCACATGGCTTGGTACCTTTTTTAGCAGGGTAGGTCACATCTTGCTTCTTAGGTATCTGGACAGAACTGCAGAGGAAGAGCTTCCTTCTTTCCAAAATACTCCTGTTTTCATTTCCCTGTCTCTCTTTCCTGTTTGGTTGTCCTACCTATACTTCCTGCCTGGCTACTGACCAATCAGCATTTATTTAAAACATGATTGACAGAATACAGACAATTTTCCCATACCACTTCCTCCTGTTTTTTTTGTTTTTGTTTTTTTTTTTGGGGGGGGGTTGTTTGTTTGTTTGTTTAAACAGACAAGGGGAAATGGTGTAAGAGTTCCTTCTGTCTATGTGTTGCTTTCATTGGTTGAATGAAGAAACTGCTGTGGCATTTTGAAAGAGCAAAACTTAGGTAGAGAGAGAAGACAGAACTGAATGCTGGAAAGAAGGGCAGGCAGAGTGCTGCCATGGAACTGCCAGAGACAGACATGCCAAATCTTTCCCGGTAGGACACTGCCACATGGTAAAATACAGATTAATAGAAATAGGTTAATTCAAGATGTGAGAGTTAGCCAATAAGAGGCTAGAGATAATGGACCAGGCAGTAATTTAATTAATACAATTTCTGTGTTATTATTTCGGGTGTAAGCTAGCCGGACAGGATGAAACAAAGGGACCCCTCCTTCGTGCCACATTATCTTACTGTTTTGGGGCCAGATCTCTCTTCAAGAATTATTGACTTCAGTGCTGAAAGAAAACCAGGAGATTTTAGCTCAAAGATACTTAAGGAGGTGTATGAGATTGATTTAGAGGGGGATTGTCAGGAAACTTAAACTTAATTTAAAGTAATCCTTAAAAATTAAGGGTTAATGATTGCAGATGGCCAGAAAACTGGTAAGTGTCCCATTGCTATTTAATGAAAATACAAATCAGAAATTCTGTAAAATTGTAGTGATCATTTTTTTGTGAATAATAGTTCTGTCTTTATCATTCATACATCATAGATGTCAAGATCCTGCCAGGATATACTAGTATGAGAGAAACGGGAACTTGGAGGAAATTTTGTGTTGAATCACGCAAAGGTAAGTTCTCTGAAGGCTTATACTGATGGGGAACACATTCTGGGATCAACAAATGGAAGAGTGCATTCAAATAATAAGTAGAAATGCCTAAAATTGACCTGGTTCTGGTTATAGAAATATGCCAAATTCAGTGTTCTCCATAAAGTTAATTACTGGTATAAAGATCTACAGTTAGCTATGCTCAAAAAGAGGATATAAGGGTGGGAGGAAGAGATTAGGAGAGAGAAGGGGGAAGGAGAAGAGATAAAAATAGACAAGAGAAAAATGGAGGAGAGCAATGGGGAGAGGTAGAAAAAAGGAAAAGGGGGAAGAAAGGGCAGAGGAGAAGGAAAGGGAAGGAGAAAAGAGGGAATAGAGGGAATAGGAAGAGGGACTGTTCTCTTGGCATTCCCTTTGGTTAAGATGCAATTACCCAGCTTCCTATTCCGACCACCATGCCATGCACTCCTGGTCTTTAAGGAGTCTATTCCTCAGGAACCATAAGCCAAAATAAAGACTTTCTCCTTCAAGTTGCCTTTGGTGTTGGAATTTTACCACAGCCACAGAAAAGTAATAAATACAGGAAGCAAGCACTTTGAAAGGTCACTGGTGCATTTAAATGAAACAGTAATGCTGTGCTGGAAGATAGAGACCATGATGATCCTGGTACAGATTTGACAATGAGAATACAAAGAATATTTAGTACCCAGTGGTTGTAGTACAGCTATTAAATGTGCAGTAGAGTTCAACTATATGTGTTAGTTAGCGACTCTACTTTGCAAACCCATAAGTCCCTTCTTACAAATTGCAAATGCAAATTAGTACCTGACCATCCATATCTTTCTTGTATGCCATCAATAAGGAATTGGCAATACAAGATTTACAATGAATTTAGTGTGTTCCCTTTTAACCACCTTGTCTAGTCACCTCCTAGGAAGACTGTAAATGATTACCTAGGTGTTGTACATTATCCAGGATGAAGTACTAGCAATATAGTGGACAACTGGATAGGGATACATGATGGACTTACTGGAAAGCTCTTGTCCATACTCACCGTGCATTCTGTTCAGATACAGTATATTTTTTAAAAATAACTTTTATATACATGCATGCTTTTTATACATTCATGCTTGAATTTATCATTGTATGATCATAATTTAAAACAAGAGGCCATGAACTTTATGAGCACTTAACATAATTTAATGCACTATATTCATGGTGATATGTTAACTTCTATTCAAAGGATATGGTGCTTATTTCCTATTGTAATATATTCCAAACATACTGAGTAATTAGGACTCAGTATCTGCTCCACATCATGAAATGTTGCACAAGAGTTCCTACAGGATAAACAATCACCTCTCAAGGTTTGGGGAGAAGATTACATCTATGTCTGCCACTAGTAAGGTAGAACATGAGCCAGAATACCTGTGGAGACTCCACAACCAACATAGGGATACTATTGGGTTCTCTTACCTTAGAAGCTCAAGTGTCTCAAAAGATCTGTTTTCCAGTTAGAAAACCTGCAGTAATTGTCTGGCATATATGCCATTGAAAGTTTTAGTAGGGCAGAGTGTGAATTGCTTGTTTGGCACAAAAGGAGATGCTAAAAAGTAATGATTCTAATGACAATAACTCACAATACAGTGGGAAAGTGATTTGTCTTTATTCCATATAGTCCACAAATAGGTTGTATCATCAAGCAAGTAAAGAGAAAAGAGGGTGCTGGGCTGGTGCATTGTGGAAAATCCTTAGATGTGTGATGGAGGAAGGTCATTGGCTAATAAAGAAACTGGCTTGGCCCATTTTATTGGTTAGAACATAGGTGGGTGGAGTAAACAGAACAGAATGCTGGGAGGAAGAGGAAGTGAGCTCAGAGACACAATAGCTCTACTCTCTGAGGCACATGCGATGAAGCTCCAACCCAGGATGGACGTAGGCTAGAATCTTCATGGTAAGCACACCTTGGGGTGCTTACACAGATGATTAGAAATGGGCTAAATTAATATGTGAGAATTAGCCTAGAAGAGGCTAGATAGAAATGGGCCAAGCAGTGTTTAAAAGAATACAATTTGTGTGTTGCTATTTTGGGCATAAGCTAGCAGGCAGCCGGGGTGCTGGGGATGCAGCCCTGCCGCTTCTATTTCAACAGATTTGCTCATGGGCTCTTGTTCCCTATGGCTCTCTGGGAAACACACCTATTCCCGATGCTGGCTAAAGACACTTGGCATGAGGCCTTTTGATTGAAAACTCACTTCATGTAGGAATAGCAGATGCCACCCTGTCATGCTTACTTGTCTTTGGGTTGTTTTCTGAAAGGCTTGCCCGTAGGCTTGGACTCAATATATAGGGAACTGAGACTATGCATTCAGCTCAGAGGTTGATGGCATAGAAATTAACCCATGTTCAGCTTTACAGGATAGTTGCATGGGGTGTGATTGTCCTGGGATAGATTGGCCACGTTTTTGTAGATTTTGAGATTGCTTAAGCACAAATTGAAATATTGTGAGTATAAGACATGTAGAACAAAAAAAGTTAACACCCATGAATGATGGTAAGAGGTAATGATACATACCAAAACACCAAGGCTGGTGTTATTCGAATGGGAAGCTGAAGAAACAAGCAAGACAGAAAGACTGCCAGCCAAATGTGTGATCACACTCCCCATGCATCTAAGGACTGGGAATGGATATCTAATTTTGTTGTGTTTTTTTTCCCACAAGTCATATAGTAAATAGATAGAACTAACAAAGTCAAATATTAATAACCAAGAACTACAATCCTTAAATCTCCTTTCCCCCAACCAGTAAAACCCACAGAAATTTACACTGACCAAAGTAAATAGGAAATAAAAGTCAAACCACTTAAGTGAGTGACATTTAGGGATAGAGCCAGGTCCTTATATTTCCTGTCTCCAAATCTCCAGTATTATAACATTAACAGAAAAATGAGTGGTTTTATCAACATTGTGGAAAAGCTAAAGATAAAATCCAGAAAGCTGTAATTTAATTAATTCTTTGTAGTAATTAATACTCCTTTCAGTTACACTTTGGTAGGAAACTATAAATTTCTACAGTATGCCTTTGTTTTTGCTTATATAAATTAAAAGTAAAAAGTTTAGAGAAAAATAACACATAACAATGGTCACATTAACAATAATAAAAATTAATTTTAAAATGTATTTGCTGTTTGGAGTAAGAAGAGCTGTCAGAATATGGAAATCATCACATTTATTTTTCTCTGTTTTCCTGGTATATGGCCTCTGGGAACATACATTTACAAATGCATTCTCTTGAGACATGACTAGTTGATGATAAGTATGTTTGATCATAGTAATAATAACAATAAGTTATCATAGTGTTGATAAAAATGGTCATGTTGTGTTGAGTCACATGGTGGCCTAAATTTATGATCATTACAAATTTATATTTTTAAGGTTTATTTATTTTAATTATTTTGTTACGTATGGGTTGGTATGTATGTGCTCATGGATATATGTGCAGGTGTTCAGAGAGGCCAGAAGAGGATATAGAATCCGTTGCAGCTAGATTTACAGGCACGTGAGCTGTTAAATGTAAATGTTGGGAACCCAATTCATTCTTGTGCAAGAACTGTGACATCGTTGGTTCCTGTCAATTTGACACAAATTGGACTCATGCGATAAGAACCTCAATTGAGAAAATGCCTCCATTAGCTTGGCCTGAAAGTAAGTATGTGAGACATTTCCTTGATTCATGATGGATGCTATGGGGTACAGTCAATTGTGGGTGGTGACACCTCAGGCTGGTTGTACTGCAAGTCATGAAGAGAAAGTAGTCTACTAAGCAGGGTTCTGCATAGTCTTGGCTTCATTTCCTTTCCCAGCTGGACTTCTTTCTTGATTTCCCTTCATGTGGGGCATAAACTGTAAGCAAAATAAACACATTCCTCCCAAGTTTCTTTTGCTCATATCGCTTATCATAGCAGCAGAAAGCTAAGACAGGCAGCAAGAGCTCTTATCTGCTATGCCATGTTTCCAGCCTTGATATTAAAAGTTGGCTTCAGCACCTGACTTCCTATTGGTAGAATAGAAGTCTTGTAAGAAGTACTCTCAGCTACACACTAAGGAGAAGATAGAATGATAGCGAGCTATCACTGGAGCTGATATCAGGGAAAAGGAAGTGTTCGAAACACTGAAAGTAGTAGATTGATACTATATTCAGTACTATAGAAGAAAGATCAGTCTTTCAACAATTAATAAGATCCCAAGATCAAGTTTTCAGAACTCAAGGATAGCTGCCATTTTCTTATTCATGGCCATGACATGACATGACACTCTCTGTTATTTACTCTGTAACCTTGGCTTTTCTGGAAGAGTCTTATTTGTGAATGGATTCCTTTCTTTCCATTAAAGAATAATTTTCATTGCTTTATTAATTATGTGTAGGCATGTGTGTACACATGGGTGTATGTGCATGTGCCCTTGGATGCCTGGGACATCAAGAGTTGCAGGCAGTTGTGCCTAACTAATATGGCTATGATAACTAAAACTTGGTCCTCTGCAAGACTAGCAAATGTTCCTAAACTTTGTACCATCTCTTCAGGCCTGTGTAAAACACTTTCATAGAACCTTCACAAAATGCATGGTTGAGACTCGGTGAATCCCAAAAGACCATTAATTTCTCAATGAGAAAATGCATAGGAAAGTATTAACCATGAATTCTCTGATCACTTGCTATAAACAAACGCACATGTGAAAGAGGTCTTTAATATGAAAAAATTAACTTTTAGTTATGACTTAATAGAACAGCTTAAAGTTATTTGAATTTATTATTGTTGTACCATTAAAGTGATAGGCAATTAAAGTGGTGTATAATTTTTGATATTTGCATTCATGTTCATAAAACCCTATACCTATTATATAGTCTATCAATTATAGTTTATGGATTTTTTTATTGAAGGAATACAGCAGAGAGAAAAAATCATCACAATAGAAGTCAAAATACAAACATTAATTAAAGAAAAGTTTAAATTCTTGAAAACCTTGCAGGCTGATGATGAGTCTAGGTACTTATGGACTTTTGTTGCTGTTTTGACTTTTATAGGAAGTCTCTTAATTGTTATTTGTTCTTGTTAAACAAGGAAAGCAAGGCTTAGATGAAGAAGGATGCTTAAAAGAAATCCCACTCTAGATCAGAATTGAGAATAATAGAGGGTTATTTATTTAGGGGTAGACACAGATCACAATACTCTGCTGGAATGGGGAACAGCAACCGAATCCCGCAGCTGGAAAAGAAGCCAGACACATGCTTTACATGGGCATAAATGGTATAAGAGGTCACACCCAAGTAGGCTTGTAATTTAAAGGCTACTGGCAGTAGGAATTCCTGTAGCACTTAGAAACATCAGGGAAGTTAGTGAAGTGCTTTACTAGTATTGTGATTTGGCTTTCAAGTTCAGTGTAACTGTTCACAACCTTTCCATAGTGCAGAATGACTCTCTCAGAAATGTTGTCTGGCTCCAATTCAGAGACAAGAGTTTTACACAGAACTGAAAATTTTCTATAAATAAAATAAAATACATATTCTCAAATCATTTCCAGAGAGTTTTCACAGGCATTGGATTTGCCTCATATGTATCTAGATACTAAAGAAAATCCACAGAGAGAAAAACAAAACTTTTTCTTGAGCATATGAAATAAACCTGCTAGGAGATGTTTCCCAGCAAAAGTTTCTGGATGGAAAGATGAAATTCTTGTGGAGAAGACTGTATATCCTGCCTACATCTAGTCTCTCTTACTGTAAAACACAGGATGAAGGAGGGAAATGGAGATGGAGACAGAGACTGAGACAAAGACGGTAAGAAGGAAGAGGAGGAGGAAGGAGAGAAGAAAGGGAGAAATATTGTAATGATGATTTTTGCCTTTTCTAGACACAGGGAAATTAAGAAAATTGCTAACACTTTACCCATGATATATATTAACCAAAAATTAAAACCAATTTATAGTTAAAGTTATTGAATAAAAATGTCATATTTCTTTAGAAGAATTTTCTTTTTAGATTCTTCAAATAAATGTTTAACCAAAATCTGCCCTTGAAAACACACAGATTGCACCCACCAAAGTCAAGAAATATGCATATGCATTCTTGGACCAAATACGGCTGGATGCTTAATTAGTGTCTGGCTGTGATTACATCTGTGGTGTTGAATTTTCAAATCTAAAATTTTAACATTGCAATGAAACTTTGCATGATCCCTTTAATTCCCATAAGAAAAAATATCATCGAAATGTTTGATATTTCAGTTGGAGTGGGAAAAACTAGAGGAAAAAAAACCTGCTCTTCTGTCATTTGAATGCAATTTCTCAAATGTAAAACAGAAATAAAGTGATTTCAATAAATAATGAAACACTATAAATAAATAAGCATTGGTCCTTTGAGTTTTACTTCTGAAGACTAATAAGTTTTTAAATATTATTGTGGGTAATGGATCTCTCTCTCTCTCTCTCTCTCTCTCTCTCTCTCTCTCTCTCTCTCTCCCTCAGAATAGGATATTTTACTTTACAGTTTCTTTCTTTCTTTCTTTCTTTCTTTCTTTCTTTCTTTCTTTCTTTCTTTCTTTCTTTCATGTATGTTTCTCTCTTGTACTTTGTTACCAATTCAAAAGTACCCAGCTGGACAGTGAGTACAATTTGACTCTTAACAAGACAAACACATATTTCCCTCAGACCTCTGTGCCCCCTCATCTTCAGTTGTCAGACACATTCAATTACAAACTTGAGTAAAAATTGTCTCTTTCAGGAAGGTACATTTGTTTAGCCTCAAATCCTCTTTTGAGTCAACAGAAACAGGGGTGATTTAATTTCATCATGGTTAGATAGCCCGTGTTTCATAACATTCAGCATTAACTTTTAGGCTTTGACATCGAGTGTCTCAATGGTATTTGATGCTCAAAAAGTGTTCTCAAGGACCCTTATCCTTTTATTCCAATTTTCCAGTCCCAGGCTACATCTTCAGTGCTCCAGAGGCTAACAGAGCAGACAGAAGTTCTTTCAGCCTGTTGGAACCGATTTTAGCCAAAGCATGATCCTGACTATCTGATATCTACCAAGTTTTTAAAGCTATATTTCATGCCAGTCATAGGTTTTCCAGAATCTCATGCTGACTTCTTTGCAGATCAGTATTTCAGGTGTCTGGGTTGTTTAGTATCAGTTCCAGGTGTGTGCGCGACTCTCTTCATTGAAAACCTTACTAAAGTGTCTAAGAAGCATCTCTACAAAATTAGGAGCTGAGAACCTGGGAAGATGGCACACACAGTCACTAAGATGTTTGCCTAGCATATAAGGACCTGATCCTGAGCCTCAGAACCTACATATCTGTGTGTATGTATGTGTGTGTGTATGAGTGTGTGTGTGTGTGTGTGACAGAGAGAGCGAGAGAGCATGGGTAGTGTGTTGTTGTGTTTGTGTGTGTTAGACTGTATGTGTGTGTGAGTGTGTTCATTTATGTATGAATGCATGTGAGAGTGTGTGCGGTATGTGTTTGTGTGTGAGAGACTGTGTGTTTTTTGTGTGTGAGAGTGTGTGTTTGTGCTTTTGTTTGTGAGTGTGTATATGTGAGAGTGTGTGTAAGTGTTTGTGTGTGTGAGTGTGTATGTATGTGTGTAAGTGTGTGTGTGAGAAAGAGTGTTTGTATGTGATGTGGGAGTGTCATATATCAATCTGTTGATTTCATTGGTTATGCAATAAAGAAACTCATTGGCCCTGATAGGTTAAAACATAGGTGGGAGGAGTAAACAGAATAGGATGCTGGGAGGAAGAGGAAGTGAGCTCAGACTTGACAGCTCTGCTTTCTGGAGCAGAGACGCCAGGCTCCGCTCTCCCAGGCAGCTCCGACCCAGGATGGACATAGGCTAGAATCTTCCTGGTAAGCGCACCTTGGGGTGCTTACACAGATTATTAGAAATGGGCTAGTCCAGGTGCGAGAGTTAGCCGAGAAGAGGCTGGATATAATGGGCCAAGCAGTGTTTAAAAGAATACAGTTTGTGTGTTGTTATTTCAGGCATAAGCTAGCCAGGCGGCTGGGGTGCTGGAGACGCAGCCCCGCCGCCGCTCCGATTGCAACATGTATGTGAAAGTGTGTTTGCATGTAAGTGTGTATGTGTTTGTATGCTTGTATGTGTGAGAGTGTGTGTATGTGTTTGTGTGTGTGAGTGTGTATGTATATGTGTAAGTGTGTGTGTGAGAAAGAGTGTTTGTATGTGAGAGTGTGTTTGCATGTAAGTGTGTATGTGTTTGTATGCTTGTATGTGTGAGAGTGTGTGTATGTGTTTGTGTGTGAGTGTGTATGTATGTGTGAGAGTGTGTATGTGAGAGAATGTGTTTGTATGTGAGAGTGTGCTTTGTGTGAGTGTCTATGTGTTTGTGTATTTGTGTGTGAGAGAGAGTATGTGTGTGAGTGTGTGTATATGTGTGTTGAGAGTGTGTGTGTTGAGAGTGTGTGTATGTGACAGTGTGTTTGTGTGGAGTGTGTGTGTGTGTGTGTGTGTGTGTGTAGTTATCACAGGATTGCAGAGACAGGTTGTTGGATCACCTAAACTTTCTGGCTAGGTGACCTAACCTGTGTGGAAAGTTCGAGGTCATTAGGAAACTGATTAAACAAAAGATAGACAGTACTTGATGGATGGTACCTGAAGTTGTTCACTGGCTTACACACATGTGCATACACACACACACACACACACACACACACACACTCACAAGAATTAAGAAACATAAAGAGGCATTACAATTAGTTAAGTCTTCTGGAAATCTGAAGGTTTATGACAGTTCTTTTTTTCCTTGTCATCCCTGATGACATTATGTGGGAGTTAACATGTATTATTTGTTGCAAATATTATAGCTTATTTTTAATGAAAGCAAAATGCATTTCCTATAATTTGGTATTGAATTTTATAACAGCAGGCAAATTCTTCCAATGGACTCTCATTGAGGGCACATATTTCAAGGGACATAATCAAAAGCTATAACTTAGCTGAACATATAATATTTCTAAGTTGGTATGACTGAAAATCAGTATGTCTGAGTTCTGTTACACAGAAGAACAAGGAAAAATAATTACTCCCATTAGAAGACTCCAAAATCTTTTTATAGACTCTAATTAGTGATATGATTTACAATTGCATTGCCACTCTGGGACAAGGAACATTGATAAAAATTATATTCTTCATTGCAAAAGATGACACCAGCGATGACCCTTTGCCGAATGCAATTCTCTCATGTTGCCCCCAAGATCATCCCAGTCCTACTCGTTCTGTGAATAGACAAATGCCCTGCTTCCATAAGCAAGAAAACATGTGTCACATTTGTGCACATATGCACATGGACACACACAAGGTTGTGAGTGTGTATGTTTGAAACAATGTGTACAATTAAGAGAATTCAAGTTACCAATATCATGAAAATGTATTGGTTTTTCCTTAAATAAAAATGAAAATAAAATACCATTACATATGAAAAGAAATATTACTAATTTGATGCTGGTGAAATTTCAAAACCATTTTGTATCTATTTATAAATACTACTTATCATTATTTCTAAAACACTTAATTCTTTGCAAGCAAAGTTAAAACCTAAATGATGTTCAATGAAGAAGATCCTCTGTTTTAATTCATTGCTTATAAATAAATGACAATGCATAGAACTTTAATGGCATTAATATGTCCTTTCTACTATGAAAAGTCCTAAATTATCACATAGAATTTTGTGCATTTGAGTAGAACTGACCTGACACAGATTTTAAAATTTACTAACATGTTAGTTTCTGCTTGTTGCTCTGAAAATGTCATGCAACACTGGTGATTATTTACATGTGAAAACTGTTTTTCTGTGTGTGTGTGTACTGTGGTATATTAAGAGCCCCAAAGATTAGAGTCTGGAATAAACAAAATAAGCATCTCTCCATTCTTCAGTTTATGTATATAAACTTTCTATTTTGTGTGTATTTGTGTTTATCGTAGGACTGTGGTTTGTGCATGTGTGATAATACACACATCTATGTGCAGCTGTGGAGGAAGGACGAGGACACTGGGTTTCCTAATTGGCCACTTACTAAGTTATGTCCTTGAGGTAGAGTTTTTTTTTTTTTTTTTTTTCACACATCTGCCTTTATTGTAAACAGCAGTTGGGACACTTGTAGCAATGGTAAAAAAAAAATAATAATTTACAAAAGCAGGGACTTGGTGAAGCTGCCTGGTAGGTACCCTTGGGGACTCATATGTAGATACCAACCCAGAGCAGGAGGAAGAGGACTCCAAAGCCCATGAAGAGTCACCACCAAGTTGATGAAGAGCTCTTTGTAAATGTCATGTGTGTACTTGGTGGAGGTGACCTCACAACAAAGAACCAGGTGGTGATGAACATACTGATGGCCAGAAGTACCACAGTCAGGTGTGGGAAGGTAGCCAGGTTGACCAGGCTGGTGTACCTACTCATGGCCTCGAGCTCCATTTTGCCCCGCACATGATAAACCACTGGAAGAAGACAAGGTAGAGTTTTTTTCACTGAGCTTTGAGTTAGTCTGGTAGACAGAAAGTCCTTATAATTCTGCTGTCCCAAGGCCCAAGGGCACTAGGGTTACAGGTGCACAGCCACATCTGACTCTTTACATGGGTGCTGGGTATTTGAACTCATATCTCCAAGCTTGAATAAAGCATGTAGTCTTACCTGGTCAACTATCACTTCTAATTTCTCTCTTTTTGTAGCTTATATAATATAATGAGGTAAATAGACAGGTTACCAAAAATTATCACATAATATGAAAAATAATTGTTGAAATAGGAAGCGGCGGGGCTGCGTCCCCAACACCCCGGCCGCTTGGCTAGCTTATGCCCGAAATAACAACACACAAACTGTATTCATTTAAAGAACTGCTTGGCCCATACTCTAGCCCTTATAGGCTAATTCTCGCACCTGGTCTAGCCCATTTCTAATAATGCGTGTAAGCACCCCAAGGTGCGCTTACCGGAAAGATTCTAGCCTAAGTCCATCGTGGGTTGCAGCTGCCTGGGAGAGCTGAGCATGGCGTCTCTGCTCCAGCAGAGCTGTCGGGTCTCTCCGGGAGCAGAGCAGAGTCTGACCTCACTTCCTCTTCCGCCCAGAATTCTATTCTGTTT
>NW_026067905.1:4850687-4897916 GCF_014885135.2 Alexandromys fortis | reverse complement strand
TGCCTGGGAGAGCTGAGCATGGCGTCTCTGCTCCAGCAGAGCTGTCGGGTCTCTCCGGGAGCAGAGCAGAGTCTGACCTCACTTCCTCTTCCGCCCAGAATTCTATTCTGTTTCCTCCTCCCATCTATGCTCTAAGCTAAGGGCCAGCCAAGCAGTTTCTTTTATTGCTCAGCCAATGAAATCAACAGATTGATATATGACACTCCCACATCAAATAATTATCATAATTACCAACTTTCATATAAGCATGTGAATAATTAGAAGCTACAGTGCATTTTTGGTAGGGTTTGTTCAAAGACCTTCTGTGTGTGTTTTCCTGAGACAGTGGAACATTATTTTTGCTCCTGTGCATGAAAGCAAAATGACATGTTTTTAATTTTTTTTTAAATGGATGAGGTAAGGCTGCCCTTTGAGATAGTCGAGCTATGCCTCTTTGTGAATGTCAAACTGACTTACAGAGCCATGAAAAAATACACTGAAGGTAGACAAGAATGTATCATCAAATCATTTGCTCATCGCGCCCTTACTGATATCCTTGTACATCTTATACATTGCTTTTTCATAGTGTTCTACTGTCACCCCCACATTTAAGCAACTCTAATTGATTTCTAAATAGGAATTAGAGCTATGTAGTTAAACTCAATAGACAATCATTGGATGAGTAATTACAGGTGGATGGGTGAGATGCTTTCAGGAAAGCAAGAATGGCTTGCAAAATGGAAAATAATTTGTATGAAATGATAGATTAATTTTGTTTTTCAGAATAAATATATCCAAAAATTTTAATTGCAATTACTTCCTAGTCTTAAATTAACTAATCCTAGGAAAAGAGTTTTAAATGTTATTAATATTCTCATGTGTGGTACAATAAAGAAAGAAACAATTTGAACTTGACTCTATTAGTATACATTTTTTCAAAGAATTCATTTTAAAGTTAGCAGTTCAGCAATTTCTAGTAAACATCCAGAACTGTGTAACTGTGATTTCTCTTAAATTTTCATCCTTTTTTACCAGCCCCTCCAGCCTTCTCAACTTCTCTTTGTAGTCATGATATATGACTGATATTATTTGATCCTAAAACAACATAATAGTTTACAGCATCTCCGACTTATCAATATTGAGCTAAAATGTATTTATATGCACATGATGTAGGAAGTCCTTCCGTATATATGTTGCTTTTTTTGCTTGATGAATAAAAAAACCTATAGCATGGCAGAACTTAGCTAGGCAGGAAAATTAAACTGAATGCTGGGAGAAAGAATGCAGAGTCAGGGAGAAGCCATGTAGCTGCTGCCGGGAACAGACCAGTCAGAACATTGCTGCTAGGCCATGAGTCTTGTGGTAAAATATAACATAATAGAAATTGGTAAATTTAATATGTAAGAGCTTGCTAGGAATATGCTAGAGTCATTGGCCAAGCAGGGTTTTAAATAATATGGTTTCTGAGTGAGTATTTCAGAGTTGAACAGCCAGGAACAAACAAGTGGCCTCCCATAACAAACTGGGACCCAACATAGTCAACTATATCCATGTAAAACCTGACAAAGCTTAAAAGGGAATTCTAGACACTAAAAAACAAAGTTTAGCCACATTTTTTTTGGATGGGCTCTGTTTGCTGGCAGCATGGGGAACTCCTTTAATACAGGTCTTCCTGATTCAGCAGTAGCAGGAAAAATAAAATACAATTTCAAAATGGTAGCTCCCAGTGTCATGCTGGTAGCATGAACTCTAGTTCTTTCAGGAGGTCAAGCCCTTCAATGTGGTTTGTGGTCAGTGTGCTACAAGTTACTTAGCGGCTGCATGGGCCAACTGGTTATCAGATTTGAGATGGTGAAGATGGCTCCCACCTGGCAGTCTCAGATGCAATGAATGGACCTCTGCCACAAAGGACTGAGCGGAGCCAAAAGACATTGCATCCTTAGTCCTAGCCAAGCTGATTAGCATTTTAAGATGCAGTCCTGGTCAGAAAAAAATTACAGATACACAATAAAGAAAAATTCAGATTGAAAAGATCTCTAAATAGGTCACAGTGTTGGATAAATACACATAGGCTTGGAAGACAGAAGAAAAAGAGTATAGAGCATTATAAAAAAATAAATCATTTAAAAAATGAAACAATGTCTTTAAAGAGACAGAGTATGGACAGTCATAGATTAAAAGGAATAAAGAAAAATAAGCCACGTAAAGTTGAAAATTTCACAGAGGGTCTGGATTATGTATACTATTTTCTATAAATTCTTTGAATGGAGAGAGACAATTGATTCTGGGGACTGCTAAGCTAAACCAACATATATGCTCTATAGGTATCTTGATTCCAAAATTCAGGTCTAAGGATTTGTTGCTTTAGAAAAGAGGTTCTGCTTTTGTTTCCACAGAAGATGTGGAATCCTTCCAGACTAATGTGGTTTTATGAACCAAGATCCCCAAAAAGGTCACTGTGAACACCCCCAAAAACACTTTGTCCAATAAAAAACAGAAAACAACACCCAATTTTTTGTTTACATTTAAAGGAGGATATGATATAGATATGAATACCTTGAATTGGAATAAATCTTGGTTTATTGATACAAATTTAAGGTCAATTTTGTTATATGTATATTTCTGCTCTTGATTAAGGTATTGTGTTTGTGCAGCTCATTTAAAAATGTAATGTATAATTAAGAAATACAGGTTAATAAATAGTCATCCATAATAGTCAAGCTTGTAATCATGTTAGTTAGGTTTTCTAGATATATAGATATATTTCAGTGAGATAGGTATTCTTCAAATCTTTCAGAGACCTTCAGAATATAGCATTTAAAATTTTTTAAGAGGTTAAGCCTTTTTATGACAATGAGACACAACTGCTTCTGGCAGCATCAATAACTTCAAGAGGAAGAAGGGCACCCAAGAGGGTCTTTATGGAGTTTGTTAGCCATTTGGGCAAGAAACTGCTCTTGCCTGAACTGCACTTACAGGACCCACAGAAATAATGACTGCTTAAAGTTGCCTAAAAAAGATGAAACAGTCCTTCCCTTTGGGTTTCCTATTTCTTGAAAGAGTCTACCAGACATTCTTCAGGACAAAGAAGAAAATGACTGACAAACTGCCAATATAGGCAGAACTGTCTTTGAAATATCCTGCTTCATGTATAAGTCTGCTGGATACTATGGGCCTGTAGGCTGAAGATGGAAACTCCAAGAGTACAGAAGAATGTTGGGTGAGTGTCAAGGCATTGAGATGTCTCTGTCAATTTTAGAGTTTTAGATGTTGCTTACAGTGCACTTCCTGTTTACTTAGGTAATATTATATCTTCCTGGAGTCTTTAAAGGAGTTAAAATATGGATAGTTTTAGTTATAGTTTCCCTTAGTTATGATAAAAGATAAACTATATATAAATATTGCAACTGTAGTCTTGCCTAATACCTGTTTTGCATATGTAATTTTACTATGATGAAGTTAAAGCCTTCCTTTTTATTGAAACAGAAAAAGGGAGATGATCTAGGAAGTCCTTCTGTATATGTGTTGCTTTTATTGGTTAATGAATAAAGGAACTGTTTTGGTCTATAGCAAGGTAGAACTTAGCTAGGTTGGGAAAACTAAACTGAATGCTGGGAGAAAAAAGGCAAAATCAGGAAGAAGCCCTGTAGTCCCTGCTGGAGATAGATCCTGGAACTATACCTGGTAAGCTACATCCTCACGGTGTTACATAGTTTAATGGAGATGGAATAATTTAAGATATGAGTTAGCCAGAAATATGCTGAAGCTATTGGCCAGACAGTATTACAAATAATATTGTTTCTTTGTGATTATTTCAGGGCTGAGCATTCTGGAACAAACAAGCAGCCTCCCACCACACTCACATATTTTAAATTCTACATGAGGAAGCAACCCACATGCTTCATGAAGTCTTACTGTTTAGGGCACAGTTAGGGTAAATAATATCCAAACAGTCCCAAAAGAAATGTTTAATTCAGTTAGATGCTTCATTTCTCTGGTGAAATGGAAAAATGGTCTGTGCTAAAGAGAGATTTGTTGTCTATGATAGCTATTGATGCCTTGGAGATCAAAAGACTAGCTCAGTATTGTCATTTGCTGTGCCAATAGGAAAAGGGAGGAAGTCATCGAAAGTTAATGAACAGTAAAAGACTTGGCAGCCAACCATCATTCCCCTGGATAAAAGAGGGAGGAATTAAAGTTCAGCTATCACATATGAGAGAATATATATAATGAACTAGTGATGTCTTCCACAGGTACACAGTGTGTTTAAATTCTACATATTTTTAATTACAAAGATTGGTTTATAGAATTCATCTGATGTTTCAGGGACTTACTAAAAATATTTTATGTAAGTTTAAACTAAAAAATACTAAAAAGGTGATTATACTCACATTATTCATTTAACACGTGACTCTAATGTCTCTAATCTTTTGCTGTGTTTGAACTAGGAGCAGTTCAAACTTAAAAGTGTGACACTATCCATCTTTGGGTTTTATACAAAGTTTAGAAATGAGTCTCCTATGAATCTCCAGAGAGAATCTCATCCTGCCAGAGCATACCTGCTTAGTTGTGCCTTTAGCAAGCAGCTGTAATGCAAATGGAGATGTTAGAAATTAAAAGCATAAACTGATAATTGAATGCACAACATTGACATGACTCAGATACACAATTTGTTGTTATGTTATTAATTTAAATGTCTTAGCTATTTAGAGAATTCAAAATGTGAGTTTTCCTATCCTTCCCTCCCTATCTCCCTCTTTTTCCGTGCCAAATGTATAACATGATAATCTCAATTATTATTATTATTATTATTATTATTATTACAAACATGGTGTGTTAGTGAGATTAGTTATCTCCAAGTTAAAAATACAGTGTCAGTAATTTTTGAAACAAGGTTTAGAAGTGGAAATAAAATTATTACTCACATAAGTCACAGTCTTCATAAATTATAACTCGCATAAGTTATAGTCTTCATTTGTACAGGAATCTTGTACTAAAAAATAGAACATGAATATTCTTAAAATTATACTCATAAGTCTTTCACCTTGCTGTTGAATATATAGTAAAAATAGATAATATCTTAGAATCTGGGATATGTCATATTAAATAATACAAATTTTTTAGCAACGGGTACTTAAATTTAAAATAGGATATACAATAGAAACCAAACAATTATCCATAGTTTTAGTGATATTTTATTTATATTTTAATAAATAAAGTTTGCTTGAAGAACAGAAAGCAAAACAGTCAGCCACAGGCTCCTACCTCAGACTGAAATGACAATCCTTCCTCTAGTAATCCTCAGAAAGAGACTTACTGAGAGCTGTCTCCTCCCAATTTATATTCCTCTCTAGTGCTGGGATTAAAGGTGTGTACCACTGTTGCCCAGTTTCTATGTGCAAGTTAGTGCGGCTACTGGGATTAAAACATATGTGTCACCACTACCTGATAGGTAAGGCTGATCAGTTGGCTTTTTTACTCTGCGATCTTCAGGAAAACTTTAATTACTAAAATACAAATGAAATATCACTGCACATAGTGTACAATATAAATGTATCAAATACATTATTTGGAGGTAGGTGTGGAACTGATATCTGGTGGCATGTTGGTAACCTACTTTAAATTAAGTAGTCAAAATCCTCTCTGTGGAGATGAAATTTAATCTAAGATACAGCCAAGTGAACTTGAAGCTGAAGATCTTTGTAGCTGGAGTTAATACAGAGGGCCTTGGGGGCACAGCGAGCATGATGTATTCAAGAAAGAAGGTGAAAAATGTCAACCTACCTGAAATGGAATTTTATGATGAAGAACAGCAGATGATATTAGAAAGACCAGGTCTGGTTGGCCTTAATTTATTTATTTTTCTAATACTGTCTAGCTATGTAGTCTGTGTATCTGTGTTCTTTCAAACCTCTAGTGTCAGCTGTCTGAAATTTGAAACTATATATGTAGTCCCGGCACCCCTGTCTTTGATAGGATGTTGGAGTACAAGGAAATATGAAGCTTAATTTCTCATACAGAATGTCACAAAATGGATAGGTGTTAGAATGATAATGAGAAGTCCTTTTTAATCTAATAAAATTGGTGCATGGCACATTGAATAAATGGGAGGAAGAAGGGAGACGTCAGGGTATAATATAGAGTTCTAAATGAAATAAAATGCTAACTGTTTAACTGGAAAACATGCTAGCTTTGGAAAGGAGGAAAATAGAACCAAGTTTGGGATCTAATTTGGTGACTAATTTAACATAGCTTGAAAATAGGTTGGAGATTTAGGGAAGGGATGGAAAGAAAGGAGAGATATCCAGAGCAAGCTCCAATTATCATTACAAAACAGGAAAAAAAAATACACAACTTAAGTGTAAGTGAAGTGTGATGTCCTTCTGTATATGTGCTGCTTTTATTGGTTGGCAAACAAAGCTGTTTCAACCAATGATTTGGCAGAGGAATGTCAGGTGGGAAATCCAAATAGAGATAGAGATAGAGAGTAGGTGGAGTCAAAGAGATGCCGTGTAGCCTCAAAAGGAGAAAGATGCTAGAACATTACCAGTAAGCCATAGCCTCAAGGAGATACATAGATTAATAGAAGTAGGTCAGTTTAAGATGTAAGAGCTAGATAGGAACACATCTGACCATTGGCCAGACAGTTGTAATTAGTAAAGTTTCTGTGCAATTGCTTATGTCTGGCAGGCTAGGAAACGAAAGCACAGTCTCTGTCTAAATGTAAGTCAAAGATTAAAAAATCACTTTTTGGCAAGGATGTGGAATGCATTTGTAGACATCAAAAGAACATTGTCCTTGTGGACCTTGATAGATATGTGCTTCTGAGGAGTGATCACATCGAAATGAACAGCTTTGTAAGTCAAAGCATGTAGAAGTGGTAGTATGTATGAAACCATGGTCTTTGACAGTAAGCACAAAGAGAAGAGAAAAGGCCACAAATCAAACCATGGGTATACTGATGCACATGTGACAACCAGAGGAGCAAGAGTCTGTAAAAGATTACATCATAGTACCCAAGGGGATAGAAGGAAATTGAGTGGTACTAGTCCAGGCTTGTTGTGAAATGCTGAAAAGAGAAGCTGAACTTGATAAGGTGGAGGAGGCTGACTTGTATCAAGACTTCTTGAAGATAACATCATCCATATGAAGCTTGACTCAAGTCTTGAGTGTTGTCTGAATTTTCTGTCCTGCCCAGTTCCCACAGTTGTTAAGCCCCAAAGAAATCACACAGAGGTCTACATTAGTTATAAACTAGTTGTCCTAGTAGCTCAGACTTCTTATTAACTTTTATAATTTATATTAGCCCATTATTCATGTCTATGTTACCCACGTGACTCGGTACCTTATTTGGCTAGGTAGTCATATCTTACTTCTTCTGTGGCTGGGTCATGACTGCAGACTGCATCCTCTTCCCAGAATTCTCCTGTTCTCATTGCTCGCCTCTACTTCCTACCTGGTCACCCCGTCTATACTTCCTGCCAACACACATATACAGAAACACACACACACACATACACACAGCAGTTTAGAGAATGATACATGTTGAGAAGACAGGTTTCAGCTATGTAATCACTCTTGCTCATTTTCTTGTCATCCAGGGCCATCATCAGAGCCCACACATGCCTCTTGCTCCAGGTGTGTGAGTTAAGTAAAAATGACTGAGATCTATTATATACATGTGTGAAAGTCAAAGTAATACATTTAAATTTAAATATTTGTTTGTTTATATTATATATAAAATAAAAATAATGAGTATTCCAAGTACACAAGCGCAGAAATGCAAAACATATCAGACCTACGAGACATTTTAAGCAGCTTTGCAATATATTAATGTTCAGAGAGAATGTGCTCAAATCTAAGATAAATTAGAAGTCAATATTCATATGAAGTTCAATAGTTGGAAAAAATGCTAAGGACTCCAAACATTACTTAACTTTACCTCCAAATTTTAAAGGATTATTAACAAAATTCAGATGATAAATCCTTCTTGATGTTACAAAACACATTTTAGTGCTGTGTTACCTCTTAATACATATGTTATTAGCCACGTCCATTACTTTTGGGTACCCACCTGGAGGACTCGAAGTTGATACACCAAGAGATTCTTAAGCATCTGTGCATATCGCAACTCTCTTCATAACAGCAGAGACATGGAACTGTCTAGTTGCCTAACAGAGAGCAGATAGAGAAAAGGTAGTGTCAGTGTACACAGTTGAATTTTATTTACCCATAAATAATGAAATAATGTCATTTGCAGGAATTTGTTAAACAAAGTAAGCCAGAGTCAGAAAGGCAAATGCCATGTTTTCTCTCATCCTGAATCCAGATTTAAATATGCATGCACCTGTGCATGCAAATACAGGAACGAAGAGTAAAATCTGGCTTATGAAGGGGGAAAGTAAGTCCAGAGAGGGAGGAGGAGAACATGAGGGAGGAATGGAGGAAAGAGAGAAAATATCAAGTGTTTTTTCTTGTGTACAAAATTTATGTGATCAGAGTGGGGAGTGCCCGGGGAGGGAAAGAGACACACAAGAAGAGTAAAAACCGAAGATAGGAGAAAATGGAAACAATATTCTAAGATAAATATGTAAGAAACTCTCATAATGAAATCGGTAATTTACTTGATGAGTAAGATTGATAAGGGACTTCAGACACCCATGCTAAACTTTCAAAGGTCCATTTCTTCTTACTCTGGAATGGCTTCTAGTCTGTTGTAGGTGAAATCTCTTGTAATGTCATCTGTTACTGTTTAGTAGAAGTTTTTGATTAGTTTCTTTTCTTTTATAAGATGAATTAATTAGATGACAGGTTTATCAAAGTACTAAAAAATATATTTTTTTCAGCAATAAGATCCTGTTTTTAGCACAGTCCTTGGACATTTCTCAATAGAAAATGCAATTGAATTTTGAAGACTCAATTTTTCTTTCACTTCCAGGACCACGAATTATGCAATAAAGAATATTTGACAAATACTACTAGGACATATCACAAGAAAATTATTGTAGCCACAAAATACACATAGCCTGTTATTATGGTTACTTGCCAGTCTCTAGGTATCTATGGAAAACAAGCTCCAGGATGTGCATGGAGGCTATGGTATGGCCTTTCTATAAACTGCCAAATTGTCTGCAGATCCTCCTCTATAATATAAATCAACTCTAGCTTACTAATGAGGTAGAATAAAATGCAAATGTCATGCACATGATTATTGCAACTTATTGTTTGGAAGACGGTGACAGGAAAATAGTTGTATGTTTTAGTGTTTGTTCTATCTTATAATGAAACAGTATATGAACCATGGGTGTGAGATGATAAGAAATGTTTGATGAAAGAATGACAGAGAGAGCCAGAATATTGTTGAGGCAACAGGAAACCACAGGAAGACTAAGATCGTCACCCTTATTCGTTCCCACAGATACAGTGTAATTCTTCATGAGCATCTAGTTTAAATTTTGCAGTTGACAACTTCCTAATTATATTTAATGTTTTCAATCTGAAGCTGATCAAATCTGAAGATAGAAAATATAGAGGTAAAGAACCTACTATGTCCAAGAACACTGAAGGCTTTAACACAATATATGTAAAATACACAAACATCAGTTTTCCTGAAGATTCATTTTAATCTTCCCTAGTTTACTCTGAGACACATTTCATTGCTCAGAGATAATTTAGATTTTATCTTCACTTGGATGCAGAAGAAAACAGTTCTCTTCCTCTAAAATGTCGAAGTGTCCAGATTCTTGCTTTGACCCATGGAATCTGAGTAGGAATTATTTTTGTCACTTTGAAAAGACTCTTCAAGCTACATGGTGTAATTTTCCCTAAAAGCCCACAATGCTGTGATAAAAAAGAATGAACATATGGAGACTGAAAATAGAGGAGACCCTGGAGAAACTCTTGACTGTATATTACAAGCAGCAAGCCAAAACTGCTTACTAGGGTGTGGATGTGTGGGTGACTTTTGTACATAATCTACAGAGACTTGTGCCACCCTTAAAGGTTCTTTAGAGAACGGCTAGGTCTTCCACGCTCTCAGAAGCAATTTCAGGCTAAACTTGGATTTCTAGTTACCCTAGCTCACACTAAAATCTTGCTTTCTATTGCTTATACAATTATTACTCTGCAGTTTTCAGAATTTTGAGCTTTATTTATTGCAAAATGTTTTCTGTTCCTCGGTTTCATTTGTTGGAGGTGATAATCTAATGAAAAGAGGTATCCTTGGGTCCCTCTCACTTCCACCTTGTGTTTTCTGTCTGCCTACCTTTTCACCATTATTTTCTGGCTGTAGTTTCACACTTTCTCCCATAGAGATTGGAAGGAGCTTCAAGCACAAGGTTTAGAACTGCACAGTTGCACATTGGCTTCACTGAAACTTTAAGTGGTTTATCCTGCCATACATAATTCCATCTGCAATACATCCATAGTTAAATAAAATTTACATTAAATTTCTCTTATGATGCCAATGCCTCTAGTTTATTGTTTATAGTCTCCTTCTTAGATTTGCAGAAATAAAATGTTTTATCCCCTAGAAGAGGACATCTCACTTTTATTTGCATATATTTTTTTTAAAATATTGAGTATGTTTGTGGATGTTTGGATTGCATATATGTCTGTGCTCCATAAGCATGCCTGGTGCCCTGGGAGGGCATCAGGTACCTTGGAACTGAAGCTATGAGTAGTTGTTAAACTTCATGTGGGTGATGAGAATCTATTCCAAGTCCACTGTAAGAGCAACCAGTGCTCTTAACCTTGGAGCTAACTGTGTAAGTTCAGGTAACCATACTTTGAAAGATAGAAGAAAATAGCATCAAGACAACCGCAAGTCTATTATTACTTCCTCATCTGTCCTTGATTCTCAGGAAATACTCTACAGCCTTCCTTAATACTGGATGAAACCACCTTCTAATTCTGATGCCTTCAGAACAGCTGGACACTGGCATCTTCTGATGCAAATTTCTTGTCTGAGAATCAGTGGCTGTCAGTGTCCAGGACACATAATCTAATTCTTCAGAGAATGACACCTTATTATTCCTTCTAACTTGAAGTCAAACAATTACAGATTAAGAAATTTTAGTGAGAAACATTATAGGTAAATTCTCTAATAACCTCTTAAAGGAAAAAGAGCTACAGGCTAGGAGACAGCTCATTAGGTCAAATACTTGGTCTCAAATATAAGGATTTGAGTTTCTTAGCAACTATGCAAATGCTCAAAATAACATTTGGAGCCTGAAGTACAGTACAGTACTCATTTGGGACAGGTAGACCCTGGTAGTATCACTTGCCCAAATTGTGAACCTCACATTCAGTAAGAGAACCCGTCTCTAGATAAGCAAATAAATATGTAAGCATAAATATTATAGGAGAAGAAATTCCCAAGACCATCTTTCACATTTGAGTTCCACAAGTGTCTGCACAGGAAAGCCCACATATGTGTGCATGTTTCATTCACATATAAATGAGTAAATAAAAATTCTGTGGATATGATAATAACTACAGTCTTTAAATCCCTTGTTGAACATCATGAAATGCATGTTTACTTATAGATTTTCTCATTATGTAATGATTCACATTAATTTTATAAATCTGAAAGGGAACCTCAATTATTGTTTAAGTTGTTAGATGTTCGGACACAATGATAGTCTTTCTATGACTGCCACTTAATAATCCTATTCAGGTATACCAAAATCATCAGTAATTATATGGAGATGGTCTTTTGGGGATGCTGAATGAGGTAGACTGTCCATTTCTCAAGTTCTTTCAGTTTTTTAATATTGATTACATTATCTGTACTAGCAGAATAAAATGTCCCCTCAATTTTCCATTTAGATTCCTCTTCTCCTCGGAGACAAAACAGAAGCCATTATTAGTGTTGGCATAGTTTGCTAGGATTCTTGATAGGAGTTTCCATCAGGTTTTGCCTGGCCTGACTGACTCTCTTAGTCCTGAGCATCTACTTCAGGGCAAGAAAGGAGAAATGAGAAAACACAAGAGCAGAGCTGCCACTGTGTTCCCATTAACCTGAGTGGTCCCTTCCCAACCTTGGAAGTGCAGAGAGTGAATGATGGTCCATGCGGGGCAGGGCAGATCGATTCTGTAATTTTTACTCACTGTTTCTCCCCAGCTCTAACTGGCTATTGATTGGATGAGCTGGAGATGGGTAGTGCCTCTGGGACCTTAGAGATACTCAGAGGAAATTCCCTTCCTCCACTTGGTAACACCTTCAGGAGCTGAGAGCCATTTACTTTACAAAGGGGAGCAAAGCAAAAGTTAACAATGAAGTCACCTGAAGAGAAATAAATCCCACCCTACAATGGGAAAGAGATCCTGCTTCCTTTTTATTTAATTCTCAGATCTCAATTATATATTTAAGCGGAGGAAAGCAAGCATCCATGTGTGTTCAAACAGTTTTACTGCAATCAAGACAGGTGTTGCTGTTGTTTTGTAGATAATTTGATCTAATCTTTACTTAACAGACATGAAGACTGAATCCCACAGTTTGTAATTTGTTTCCTCCAAGACTAAGGGCATCTCTGAGTAACCTTGGCTTGCTAATTCCCAGTGCAGCGCCAGCTATCTTATAATCTTACTTCTACTCAAGAGCCACAGAGACAGTCTCTATTCTTGCTTTTGATATGTTATGCCCTGTTATAACACTTAAAATGAATGGAGCCACTCACTCCCAGTGACATCCCATGATATTAGACTGTAAAAATGAAAAGAGCAAGGGACTTCTGACATCGTTGAAACGATGTTCCAATAATGCAGCTCACCCTCGTTTAGAAGTTCTGCTTTCTGAGATTACACATTTCTCTAAGATTTAAGATACTTTGAGTAGGTTTCTCTTCACCGTTAATAGAACTAGCTGAAAACACTTCTTAAACTTATTCTTTACTGTTTTTTTCCCCCCACGGGGGACACAGTGAGCTTCCTGCAAGGAACACATAAGCTCCTGTGGCTCTTCAGGAAAGCAAGCAAAGGTAGCTATAATATTAGTTCCAGAAATGAAAAGTGGCTTGATACTGTCTTGGTCATTAATATCTTTTGCTATGTTGGCTAAGGGCTCTGATTCAGGAGGTAGTATTCAACAAAATTTTAGAGGTATGAGGTTCTTCTAGGCTTGAGAAATTCATGCAATGCCATTAACTGGCTTTTGGTAGAAAATAATATGAGGGTCACAATATTTTAATACAAACTGTTGTGGTTTCAGTGTGAAATATTTGCCATAGGTGGGTGTTTGAACAGTTGAGGGGTGAGGTAGGATGTCCTGTATATGTGCTGCTTTTATTGATTGACGAATAAAGCTGCTTTGGGCAATTGCTTAGCAGACTAAAGCCAGGCAGGAAATCCAAAGAGATAGAAAGAGAGAGTAGTTGTAGTCAAGCAGACATGATACATAAATTAATAGAAATGAGTTAATTGAAGATGTAAGAGCTAGTAGGAATATGCATGCGCTCTTGGTCAAATGGTGTTGGGATTAAAATAGTTTCTGGGTGACTTTTCAGATCTGGGCAGCCAAGAAATGAAAGGACAATCTCTGTTTACAGCAGGGACTGCTTTAAATGGTTGTGGAACATTTTAAAGGTTGATTCTTTCTGGAGGAAGGAAATCACTAGCCAGCCCCACTTCCTGCCTGCTGTTTCCTGACCTCTATTGCCATAGACTCGACTACTTTCCTATCCCTTTTTCTTCCTCACCATATCCCTTTCTAAATTGCAAGTCAAAATACATCCCCTTTTAAGTTATATCTTGTTAAGTATTTGTCACAGCAGTGAGAAACGCAGAGAGCACGGCAGCATTTTAATACGTTCTTTGGGTCAGTGGTCCTCTGAGAACAGTAGTTTTTTCCCTTGGAAATTTGTCCTGGCAAGGGACAAATGACAACACTTGGATACAATTTCAGTTGACACAAAATGTGGGAAGTGATAGTGGAGTCAAGTGGGTACAGGCAAGGACTCCCCTAACCATTTTAAAATGTATAGGAGTTTCTTCCCAACAAGGATGATTCGGGCAAAAATATTAGCGATGCTCATACTGATAACCCCTGCTGTAACTCACTTGCTTCCAACATGGATTTTAAGACTCATGCCCTTTTCAAATAAGAGTTTGTATTCTACTCCATAGCCTGTTTGGTCACACAGAAATAATAAAATGGTTGGTGCAAAAGAAATGAGTTTATATTTGTTTTTATGGGACACTATAAGATCGTTGTTCAATGTTGATGCCTGATTTCTCTTACATTCTAATCTTAGCACTGCCAGAGGTATGGGACAAGGTCACCAGGAGATCAGGGACAAGGTGAAAACTTGGTGGGTGGCCGGAATGAGAATGCTCTCATATATTTGAATATCTGGTCCCCAGATGCTGGAGCTGTGTGGGAAGTGCTGTGAAGTGTGGCCTTGGAGGAGGTGTGTCACTGCAGTAAGCTTTTAGGTTTCAGAGGCCTCCACCATTCCTATTTAGCTCTCTGTGGCTCATACTGTGGATGAAAATGTAAGCTCTTAGTTACTGCTCCAATGGCATGTCTGCCAGTCTGCTGCCCTGCTCTTCAACATGGCAGTCTAGGGCTCCAGCCTTGTGAAAATGTAAGCACCTAATAAAGTCGTGTTTCTTTAAGTTTCCTTAGTTGTGATTGTGATATCTTATCACAGCAATAATATAAATAAATGAAAAAAAAACAAGAAACTTGGGAAATTGGTTAGCCTCTTGGACATTTAATTCATATGTTTATACTTTTTAATTGGTAGACCACATGAGTAGTTCTGCTCAATTGGCTGTGAGCTGACCACCTGTAGCCTCTAAATGGTACCCAGAACCAGCTCCACTATTTTGTCCAGTGTCATAACTGGCTAGCATTTATCCCCACATTCAACATGGCTCTAGTAAGAGACTCTAGGTTGAAGCCACCAAGACTGATGTCAGTATTTTTTTTTTTTCTGGAACAACATGGGTTTTTATGGCAAACACATTCGTTAAAGTTTTAAAATGGGTTCTTTTGCATTGTAATGCAATTCAGTTCAACTGAGGTTGAAAATAATTTAAAATTAACATCTTCCATGAGCAAGATTAAGAAAATATATGATTGCTTAATCCCTACTTTGTGTCAGATAATTTTCTTGCATTCAGCTCACAAAAAGTGATTATTATCTGTGCGTATCCACCAGCCCTGCACTGGGGTAGCTGGAGGCTCCTGAGTACTAGCAGCAGCTCTCAGTGGAATCAAAGTCCATGCTCTACCAGATAGAATATTGTGGATTTCCCCCATTAAATTCAACTTTAACTTCCCAGGGACGTTATCAAGATACATTGAAAGGTAACTTATGTAGCTACCTAAATTTTAACTTTCTTAAGGTGAGAGAGCCTTTTCAGGCTATTCAGAATGACTACTGTGGCTGTGAGAAGGGAATGCACGTATTTTAGGACAGAGAAGTATTAAAAAACAAAGATTCTGCCTTCAAATAAATGCCAAATATAAGAATGAAAGGAGCCTCAACAGAGGTCAACTGATGACATTCAATGTCTTACCTTTGAAGATCTCTAAGTCGGTGGACAATGAGCTATTAACACTAATAGGGCTAGAAAAAAAACAGTTTTTTATTGTTCTTTATTATTTTTTAGAAAAAAAAGAACCATGAAGTTATAGTTTATTGAATATATTTCTAACCTTTGGGAGACTGGAACTGTAAGTTCACATCCATTCTGAGCTATAGTGTGAGACACTACCTCAACACTCATCCCTCCCTGCAAAAGAGATGAAATCTAAAAGGTATTGGAAATGGACATAGATTACAGAGAAATCTCTAGTATTGCAACTGCTCTAAAGCATCAAAGGAAGGATGAAACTATATAGTGTCTATTATATCCTTGTAACCCTTCTCCGAATAATGGAACTCACAAAGTTTTGAAAAATTTACCATCATTAGCAACACGAACATGTATATATACACGTCAGACACAGATTAAAAGATACCCATTCCCTTGATGAGCAATTAAATGGATACACTATAGTCTGCTCACATCTTGCTTCAATATCATCAGTAAGTGTCCTGTGTTGACTCTTGCCCCATGGACCACAGTGATAAATACACTGTTATCAAGAGCAACAGCAACAGAATGAGAAGAAGAGGAGCACTTTATCAAAAATTAACCATTCAAAGATCTATGTTCAGGTCTTAGAAACTGAAAGTTTGCTTTTCTAATGGCAAAATCCATTGAAAAGTTGCAGAAAAGAACAGAGTGCTATTAGAACTCTTTATTTCCCACTTTGGCCACTCAGAAATCTTCGGTGAAATACTCTCTAAGGAAAAGATTCAATGATTACTTAAGACATGTTTCTATCTAGCAGAAGGAAAAAGACAAAGTTTTCAGTGTGATACAGAAAGCGTGGGGATGCGGTAGCTGCTGGAGGGCTGAGCATATTTACACTTCGGCTGGAAGGGGATACAGGAAAATTTCCTGAGAAGACCACATGGTGGGAGGTAAAGTTATAAGGATGAGTAAGAGTTAGCCAGGCAAAGAATGTGGTAAAGCACATTCAGGGCAGTTAAGCAGCGTGAGTTAAAGCACAGAGCTCTGAAGCAGCATGGTGCAGGAGAAAAGCAGCAAGCCATTTGATTTCAAGTGCATACAGCAAGAGGCGGGACATGGCGGAAGAGAAGGTGAGAGAGTTAGCGAGGTCACAGAAGGCCAGATAATATATAATAGCAAAATGTGAGGCTTTTAGAACCAGAGGGGTTGCCCTGAAGATTTCCAAAGCAGGCAAGTGGCACGTTCAGAGCCAAGTTTAGATGAAATGGGATTGGTAATGTCATGAAAGACAGACTGCAGAAATAACCCAGGTGATAAAATGGTTAAGCACCCAGTATTAAAAGGTAGCAATGAAGAGTGTCTGATCTCAGGTAAGGATGGGGAGACATGGGGAGATTATATGTATACAAATAGCCCAGAAGGTGTATTTAGGACTTGATGAGCTAGAAGCTTCTGTAAGACAAAGAAGGAATTTAAATTGACAATTGTTTTATGAAAACTAGGTTATAACAGAACCAGAATAATAGACCTAGATGAAAGAGTTCAAGATAGGTAGATTTTAATGTTTTATTTTATTTTATTATTTTATGTTTTTGTTTGTTTGTTTGTGTTGAGACAGATTTTCTCTGTGAAGCCTTGGACCAGCCTGACCTTGAATTCAGGGGTTTGCTGGCCTCTGCTCCCAAGTACTGGGATTAATGTTATGCACCACCATTGCCTGGCAGTTTTTTATAGTTTGAACAGAGAACTACGGATACCATTCAGAGCTTCAGAACACACAGGGTCTCCGGAAAGGCAAAATCACAGTCATAAACATTGGTTTGAGGTAACATTAGAAACAAATAATCCAGGGAAGAAGAGGATTGAAAGCAGCTAGAGATCAATGCTGAGACATCTTTAAAGAAGGAACAGAGTAGGAAACCTTGCATATGTGAGGTTAGGTATCAAATCAAAAAGAAAAAAATAAAATAATGGTCCAACTTGCTCCTACGCATCAGTCAAAGGGAAGAAGTGTTCACCCCCCACCCTTCTAGAGACCCATCAAAGATGAAAAGGTTCCAGTGGCTTAGAATCCAGAAACCATTGGTTACTTTGACAAAATGACTCCAGTAAATTTAAAGAAAGGATATGTAAGTTGTTAATTACAGGCTACTGAACTATGAGTGGGAAAGGAGAACTGTCCCCTTTCCTGCAACACTCTGCTGAAGGACCAAGAAAATCTGATCTGGTATGAGGAAAGGGGAGGTCTTGCATCCAGTACATTGCAAATACAGCAGTTTCTAATTATTTTATTCCTAATGTTATTTAGCGAGAATGAGTCTGTGAGAATAAAACCAACAGAATATCAAGAAAGCCAAAGAAATCCAGACGAAAGACTTGGGAAGGATGGGAAGTGGCATCTGAAGAAAACCTTTGGCAAATGTTCAGAAAATTAAAAAGAAATGATGTCTAGGGAATCACTGGTCCTAAATTGGAAAATATATCTCTATCAGCTAAAGGTGTCTGTAGAAAAGTCTGAAGGTAAGCACACAAGAGGATCAAATGATTCATGCTTCATGAGTTCAGATTCCTGCTAACTTAAGATGTCTGGCAATTAGGATCAAAGTTCACAGGAACTGGGAGCTTTAAGCAAAAAGGTGGAAGAGTTGCTGAAGGATATGGAAAATGACATAGGGGGCGAGTGATTGTCAAAGTCTAAGGAATTAGCTAGAACTTATTACTATAACTTTGTGACTCCATGGATGTTCAAATGGCAGCACTTCCGTAGCAGAGCTGCTCATCTGTCGTGTAATGAGAAAACAATAACTCCAAGGACTTTTGGGGAATATTGCTAAAGATAACCAAACAGAAATGGGGTTGTTATTGAAATAGTTCAGATGCTGACTCCTGAATTGCAGGTTGACCAGTAGGCAGCAGGGTTTGAAGAGAAGAGGTGGAATGAAGCAACTGTTTAGCATAAGAAGGTTTTTTTTTTTTTTTTTTTTTTTTGCAAGGGTGCCCAGAGGAAGCCCAAATCAACACCTAGTTCAGCAGCACTTCCAGCTCAAGTGTGGACTTTCATTCAACTTTGAAGAATTGAATGCCCCTCAGCTTTGCTTCCTCTCTAAACATAAGGAGTACGATTGACAGAGGGTAAATATTTTGTCTGTGTTTAAACGACCCCGATCTTAGCGGCTCCAAAGCCTCTGTATTTTTGTTAAATGTCACTGGCTCTCATAAATTGTCTTTTTAAATACTGCAGGGAAGGAACTTGTACAATTCCAAGCCTCTTCTTCGGAGGTTCAGTGAGACTCTGGCACTCATTTGTCCTAATCATTTTGCTTAGTGTGTAATAGTGAATACCCATATCTCCTTTTTCTGAGTCCAATTGTGTGATTTGGAAAAATCTTCAAGGATGTCAGTGTGATTCTTCATTGTGGTAGTGTACAACCTAATGATGTTTGCGTCATGGTACCATGAGGTTTCAGGATTACCAGAAATGAAATAAACTGCTAATTCATCAAAACCAGGTCATTTTGATACAAATTATTCACTAAGAGATATACTTTTGTTTTGATAAAAATGCTGCTTGTCTGAACTATTGGCATGCCTTTCTTTTAGAATACATACAAGCTCACTACAAAAGCAGTGGCATCAAATGAATCTGCCCAGCTTTCTAGACGATGAGAAATCCAGAGCCTGTAAGAAGACTGAGTCTGAGCTCAGCAAGTTTTAGTAATGGAAACATAGAAACTTATTTTCCTTGTAACAAAACATATGTGTGACGTTTATTTGTTGTTGCTGTTTTGCTTGTTTTTGTTTTTGTTTGTTTGTTTTGAGACAGGGTTTTGCTGTAGCTTTGGAATCTGTCCTGGAGCTAGCTCTTGTAGACCAGCCTGGCCTCGAACTCACAAATATATATCTGCTTGCTTCTGCCTCTTGAGTGCTGGGATTAAAGGCATGTGGCACGACCACCCGGCTATGGGTAAAGTTCTTAACATCAACTTTGACATTATATTCCATTAAAATATTTTATCAAATCAGTTCTTTCTCTGACCAGAGTTTGGAATTGGATAATATTTTCCCCAATTCTGTATGTGTGAACTTCTAACAAAATGTCTTATTTTTTTTTAAAAAAAACTAGTTCCTAAAGCAGCGTACTTCAATATAAAAATAGTAAATACATTCTCGTGTTATTAAAAGCTGGAAGGGGTCTTGTTTATAGCCTTTTGTTTGTTTGTTTGTTTTGTTTTTGTTTTTTGAGACAGGGTTTCTCTGCAGCTTTGGAGCCTGTCCTGAACTTTCTGTGTAGAACAGGCTGGCCTGGAACTCACAGAGATCCACCTGCCTCTGCCTACTAAGGGCGTTGTTTAAAGGTGTGCGTCACCACCAACAACCATCTTGTTTATAGCTTTCCATTACATTCTAGATTGCATTCTAGCGAATCTTACAGTTTAGTTCACATCCAGGGGTTATTTTTTAGTAAATTTAGGTACTGGGAATCAGAAAAATGCTCTCACCACTTAGTTATTTGTTTTAGTATTTATTTATTGAGAGTAATTTCATCTCAAACTCATTTTATAGTTTAAATAAATGTCTTTATCAGATAGATTAAATCATATTTTAAAAGAATATGCAAAACCGCATTCAAACTGCTAAGTATTAGGTCATTAAAAATCCATTCCTACTTTCCTGGCCATTGCTACATCTTTTTTCAGACCTGCCACCCGTTCCGTTTAAGCACTTAGATCTCTCGTAATGAATGAATTGGCATTTCATATTACCTTATTATCCTATAAAACAAAATGCATACTCGATAACATTAACGGTAATTTCTCATAAAGACACATTATCGATCCGGGAGCTACCTGTAAGCATTGAAAATTGCAGCCTGCACACCGAGCCTTTCACATCTGGGCCTGAAGAATTAAAGAAAAATTAAATTTGACAGCAGTAAATTCACAGGCACAATCTAGGCCCCAATTTATATGCAAAACGAAATGCTTTATGAAAATTTCTTCTCTTTTCTCACGGAGATTTGGGAGACGATTTCTCTGGGTGCTTCTTTCTTTAATATCCCTCCACTTAAAGATTATACTGCAGTTACTGCACACTCTTTGATGTATAAATAATCAAGTTAAATTATGGGCAGCAAGGAGACTAGTGCACTGCCATTCTTATTTTACAAAGTAATTTCTACCCTAGAGGGTCAAATTTCCCTGACAAATTCTTAATTACTATGTTGCAACAGAGGCAGAATCTATTTGTGCATAAATCCTGGCATTCCCATGTGGCAAGTAACTGATATCAGCAGCCATTTCACTTGGCCTGCTCACTGAACTCCATAATTAGATAATACTTTTGATGATGGTACATTTGAAGTCTTAATCCATTTAATTTTTTATGAGATTTTTTTTTATTTTAATAGGGATATGTTAGTGACCACTGCCTGTTTAAAAATCATTAAGATTCTGTCCACAGCAGTAATAAAGATTAAAGATTACTAATACGGCATTCATAACCTTGCTGGTTTTCCAGAAATCCGGGGCTTAAGGTAAATGTTAAAGGTCATTTAATATGTTAGTCACTAATTATCATCCTGGGTAATAGGTTCCTTTTCTAATTATCATGGTATAAGAGTTCTATTGTTTGGGTCTGTGATTCTGATTTTCATATTTAGCTTTTTGGGGGATGTGTAATCCAGGAATTAAGCTCCTGAACACTGATGAAAGTAGGTAATGCTTGATGATTAACTGGATAAAAGCTCCTATTTGAATGCTGAGAGGTATCCTGCCTTGAAGTTACTTACAAAAGAGCAACACCTTTTATTTTTTTTTTTCAAGGACTGTGTTCAGCATAAAGAACACTGCAAGAGACAAGAACCCATATGTTAATAGCAAACTACGACAAATGTGGCAACAGACTTTCCATGCTGTAGCCAAAATGTTAGAAAAGGGCTTTGAGACAACCTGAAGGCTGTTTCTAATTTTGGACAAGGGCTTATGTGTTTTACAACATGCTAACAGCAACATGGATTTATTTAGCCGACTTGGTAATGTTTAATGAACTATTTGTTTAATTACATGGATACACATTTTGTACACAAACATGTCTCCTACCCATATACACACATATGCATACAAGCAAAAATGTGAATGTTCAGACACATTCACAAGCCTACACACATTCATGTACACACAGACATGCACACATTCATGAAGATACACTTAGTCCTGTGAAAGTCGCTGCTCCTTCTTTACTATGCATCCAGGAGCAGGATATGGTAAATGAACCATGGGTGGATTCTTTATATAAATACTTAAAAAAAAAACAAATTAAGTCATTTTCTTATTTTTATTTAATTGTCTGCATTGGATTTTAAAAACATTGCATATCATCTTCTTTAAGGAAAATTTGTATTTTTTGCTATTTATTTCATGAGCCTGTAATTTTCATGTTTTCAGAAAAATTTGCTATCCCCTTCTTTATCCTTCCTTATACATGCTTGAATATTTTTATTTGCCTTATAAAACTTTCCTTCATTTTCTGACAAGTCATTAATATGATGCCAAATGTGTTTAGAAAATTTAAAAAATAATAACATTGTAAGAGCTTTATCAATAGATACACTTTGATTAATTACTTATAGTAATTTTCTGCAGTCTACATATATGATGTAGCCTGCCATTATGGGATTATTATTACTCAAATTATTCATCTTTCCATCCATCCATCTATATCTATCCACTCACCTATCAGTGACCTGTCTATGCTTTATATATCCATTCACCAAATTTTATCTAATGGAAAAAGTTTTTAAAATGTCTTCAGAAGGGCCTACTGCTTGTGAAGTTATGGCGAGGAATGGGGAGGAACACGGCTACTTTAATTTTAGTGATGTTGGAAGGTAAATTGGCAATAGGCAAATGCGAAAGCTCTGAGACAGGGGCATGAAGAGTTTGTCTGAAGTGAGAAATGACAGTTACCGAAAAATAGTGAGTGGGGGATGTAAGAACATTACGGTTTCTGCTCAAGGAAGTGTTGGATTTCAGGATTGTGTGACTTTCAGAAGCCTGAAGAAGTTTCAACATTTTCCTGCGAGAGATGGAGGACGTTTGAATTTCTTGAATATGAAATAGTAAGATAACTTTGATTTAAACATGATGGCTTGACTTCTGGATTGAAAAATCTGTTAATTATGTTATTTCACAGATAAAAAAGACTAGTTAGAGAGATTTGTGACTTGTTATCAAATGGTAATAACTAATTGGACCAGGGAATCTTTTTGAATATTGAAAACCAAATGCTATTTGTTATAGAGAATCTTTGATAAGTTACAAGAAATGGTTTATGAAAAAAAAAGAGCACTATGTTGAGATAGGAGCGGCAAGGCTGCGTTCCTGGCACCCGGCCATCCACGCGGCTAGCTTTACCTAAAATAATTACAGGGAAACTGTATTCTTTTAAACACTGCCTGGCCCGGCTAGTTTCAGCCTCTTATTGGCTAGCTCTTACATATTAATCTAACCCATTTCTAATAATTTGTGAAGCCCCCGAGGTGGCTTACCAGAGAAGATCTTAACCTGTGTCTGTCTGGAGTAGGAGAATCATGGCGACTCACTGACTCAGCTTCTTTCTCCCAGAATTCTGTTCTGTTTACTCCACCCACCTAAGGGTTGGCCTATCAAATGGGCCTAGGCATTTTCTTTATTAATAAGAAATCACTCCCACATCAGCACTACAATGCCAGGAGCATTTTGGTATTTATGAAAGAGTATCCTATTCATAAATTCAGGAAAATGTGGAAGACAAATGCCTGAGTAAAGTGGATCAAAGGAAAGTGGGAATAAAATGCAAGCAGCTCTGCATTTTGCTTTAAAGGTGATAGAATGAAGGAAACATAGGCTTACCACCAGCTTGATTTTATGTTTAAGATGGAAGAAAATGCAACACAGACATTTTTTATGCCTGTGGGTTGATGACCCAGTAGAGGAGAAAATTAATGGTTACTTGAAAGTAATGGTTATGAATTAAAACTGAGAAAGTTTACATGTCCAGGTGTAGAGCATCCAGCCTTGCTTAAATGGGACGTGAGGTTTAATTTTTTTTTTTTTTTTTTTTTTTTTTTTTTTTTTTTTTTTTTTTTTTTTTAGAAAGTGTGAGAAAGGGAGGGAAATCGCAAGAGCTGACTTTGTCTACACAAGAGGGCAGCAGTAGGAGTGGGAAGTTTAGACTGGCTGAGATGGGTACTGCCTCCTTCAGGTGTAAGCATGCAACACGTCAATACCCACAGTTGACCTCCCCTATGAACTTAGTGAGGACTGTATTAATGCACGTCAATGACTATTTTTAGATGTCTTCTTTCTTTTTTTTTCTGTTTTTTCGAGACAAGAGTTTCTCTGTAGCTTTGGGGCCTGTCCTGAAACTCACTCTGTAGACTAGGCCGGCCTCGAACTCACAGAGTTCCACCTGCCTCTGCCTCCCGAGTGCTGGGATTAAAGGCGTGCACCACCACCACCCGGCCTACATGTCTTATTTCTTAAGAGGTCGGTTGCAAAAAATAGAATTGGAGAAATGATGATAGCCCATAAAACTAGGGGTGGAGTACAAGAGGTGATGATCAGAGGAGTGAGTAATGGTAAACAGTGGACATGATGCATGCTATAACAGAGGCCTGGACCGTGATTTTGAGGAGCTTATGGAGACAAAGGTGCTGCAGCTGGTGGCTGAGGCTGTTTGCCCATAGCTGGCTCTGTTTGTGGGACACCAGCATCTATACAATAGCACTGGATGGTCCTGTGCAGAGAGGAGACTTGGACCTGATCTTATGGCAGCACTCTGTTCTGGCAGACACATCTCTCTGTATGTCTCTGTGTCTGTCTCCATCTGTCTCTCTCCTGTTTTTGGTGATGGAAGTTTAACCCAGGACTTTTCTGCATGCTTTCTTATTGAATTACATGAAGATTTTAGGTGTCACTGGACAAGAAAGAAACATAAGGAACAAAGAATGTGCTATGTCCTGAAAAGTAACCAACCAGCCTCCCTGATCAACTGGCAATGACAAACATGGTTCAGCTGAGAAAGTAAGGATTTTTCACATAATGGGATGAAGAGAGCAGAACTGGTATGCAGGGTAAGTCCAAAGAGTCTCAGCCAACATCCCTGCCTGGAGACTGTATGGTCTGGCTTTGAACCTGCCTATCTGCTGAAAAATGAGAGAATACGGGCTTTCCCTATGGAGCTTGTAATCTCTTTGTGATTAAAAATGCTTGTCAAGCTGAGGATGTAGCTAAGTTGATAAAGTATGTCCCTAGCATGTAGAGGGAACTTGCTTTAATCATTAGCAGGACATCAACCAGGTATGGTAACCAATGCCTATAATCCTAGCTCCCAGGAGGTGGAAGCAGAGAGTTGAGAAGTTCAACAACTTTCTTGGATACAAAGAGAGTTTTAGGCTAGACTGGGCTACTTAATATTGTGTCTTGAAGATTTTATTTTAAAAGCAAGTTAGATTTATTAAATAAAAAAAAAATGTCTTTGAGATACCTTCATGCACTGACAATAAAAATGGCAAAGCTTGTTGATGTGCTGTAGAAGCAGAGGCTAAGTCAGGCTTTGAGATGCAAAGTTTCTAGACAACTATCTCAAAGAGACAGAATATCCCAACAGTAGATTATCCATCATCAGCGATCTCTGTGTCAGCCAGCTTAGAAAGCTAGCCATGCTTCCAAGAGTGCTTGAGCTCATTTATGAGTATGAAACTATATGGTTCTCAAGCTGGGGGACAAATTCACTGCTGGGAGGTCAGGGAATGCTCATCCTTGAATCTATTACAGCGAGTAACCCTTTAATACTGTGGCAGTTGTTACAGGCTTCTAATGCAAATTAAAAGATTTTTAACAATTAGAAATATGAAAAATTCTGATAACAAGATCTTCAAGGCATCCATGTTATCTGGGCACCGAAGTATAGGGTTTATTGTGAAGGGACAGTGTGGAATTCCTTTCCAGTGCTCAATTGTATGACTTACTAATTTATACTGTTTATACTTGAACCTGTTTGACCAGCAGGTTTTTCCCATGATTGTAATAATAGTACAATTAATTGGCATGAGCATGAAAATGTGAAATAAATGTTGACCAGTGATTGTTAATTCCTGTTATTTGAGATAAATGTTGAGAGCTTTTGCTGGATGTTTGTTGTTTTTCTCATCAAAAGCTTTGTGGCTTACAAGTGAATGATTGCAGCTGTGTTTTTAATTGGAGTGGAAATTTGAGTTACTTTGGGTTGACTCCTTACTACTTTACTCTACCTTTGATGACTATTTCATCTAAAAGCAATGTTTTCATACTGTCAGGACTTCCATGCCCAACGATAAAGGGTATCTAGCATGTATGTTTTATTTAATAAAAATCAGTTGCCTTTAACAATGATAACAGACAGAAAGAAAACTTAATCTATAGATCAACAGTGTTTTTTTTTTTCTCGTTTCTCTGTATTAACAATGGGGCCCTTATATTTGGTAGACTATAAGGCCGTGATATTTTTCTTACATTCTAGTAAAAAGCAGCTTGCTGCTTAACAGCTTCTTGAGTTTGTTATTTCACTCAAGGGCTTCTGAGGACAAGCCGGTATGTGTTTCAGTCTCCACAGCTCAGGATTTCTAGCACTGACATAAATAAATGTGAAGGTATTAGAGTTGTGCAGGTGTCATCAGTGATAAAAGAGGAAAGAGTGTCCCTACTGCTTACAGCATTTCAAGTGCCTTTAGTATGTATAGCAAGGGTCTTTGGTTCAGGCTTAGCACGCTTTTTTTAGGGAGTCAGAAACACAATAGACAAAGCCCAGTTTGAATGATTAAAGTCTGAAGTTTGCTCCAAATTCTCTTATTAACACAGCAAGGTTTTTCTGGAAGTTCAAAAGTATGCATTTTATTCTTAATGATGTCTATGTCACCTTTGGATTCAAGTTTTTAAATTCACATTTTAAGGTTTGTTTGGATAGCTGAATTTAAAATTTGCTCCTCAACTCAGATTTTATGATGGCTCTTTTAAAATAGTGCCTAATGTCACCCAGGCATACACTGTATGAACGGACAACCATGTCTCATCTGTGAAATAGCTCAGGATACAAGTGGGTGTAAGGTCTGTATATATGTATGAATGGAGGGTTGGAAATGCTAAATAAAACTATGAATATATGCCTAAAAGGAAAATATTCATTTGAACATCTGATTCTTAACCCACTGTCCTATTTATCTATTTGATTATTTTAAAACTCATAAAGGAAAAGGTATTATTTGATCACTGATATGCTGAAATAAGTTAATATCTTATTTAAATCTCCAACCCAAAATGAAGAACATACAAATGTCCAGAAAAAATAAATAGTTTTTTCTCATCTCTCCCTTTTTTTCTCTATTATTATCTGGGTGCTTAGTACAAAATGTTCTACTTAATTGTCAGATAAGAAATGTGAATTATCAGATTGCTGAATCAAAAGAATAAATTTGTACCTTTCTGTAATTGTTAAAGAATAACATACCAATCACTGGGGAAAGGTTATATGTTTATTACTGACATTGCTCAGTCCCAGGCTTCTGCATCACTACCTCAAAGAGCAAGAAAGGTATGGGATCATTTAAATGCAGTCGAGAAAGTCAACTTCTAGCAGGACTGTATTTGATTCCCTTGACAGAGAAGCATCACCCCATGTGAGCGATGTCACTTGATACAGCCTGGGGAGCACATGCCGCACCCTTCATAACTGTTGGCAAGATTGAAAGTCACGATGGCAGCGCTTGAACATAGGAGTTCATTTTAAAAAATATGATATCTTAGAATAGACCATCATAAAGATCCGTGTAGAAAGATGAGAGTCTATTTTTAAATGCTTTCAGGGGAGAAAAATAAGCCTATCTTCCTCAGTTTATCAGCCTTGACCAAGAAGAAAAAGACTTCTTAATTCTTGATCTAATTTCGAATTCTGTTATTTAGTCATATAGTTATATCCTAGATCCGAGAGCAAGCGTGAGCTCATCGATGTCAGCCTCTGGAAACTCTCTTCCTCTTCTTTCTAGGTTTCATCTAAGGAACTCTCTGACAGTTCACTTCAGAAAAACACCATGTCTTTATTGATGTACAGAGATGGAGGTGACTGCCTATGGGCGATAACAGAAAATCTACAATTTCATTTTATTTTAAATATACATGTCTTCTGATAGATATCTGTCCCAGTTTGCTCACTATTCTTGTGGTTGGAGGGGGGACTAAAACAATCAAAAACCAAAATTAACTAGTAGAGGAAAGAGTTTAATGGGCTTAAATGAACTGACTGCCATCCATCATTGAGGGAAGTCATAGTGGGTACTCAGGCAGAGGAAGCTTATGGCTGAAACTAAAGCAGACGTCATGGAGGAATGCTTCTTACTGTTTTGCTATTCTTGACTTTCTTAGGTTGCTTGCCTTCTTATATGGCCCCCAACCACCTACCCAAGGGTGTCATTGTCCGCAGTGGGCCAGACTCACCTACATCAACCAAAGAAAATCCCCCAAAGACTTTCTTACTGTCAATCAAATAGAGTCATTTTCTCAAGTGAGGTTCTCTTTCCCCCAGATAACTATAGCCTGTGTTAACCTGAAAAAGAAAAAAAAAAAGAAAGAAAGAAAGAAAGAAAAGGAAATCTACCAGCATAGCATCAAATACTTTAAGAGCTACTAAAGCTAAGAAATATTTTTCTTTATTAGTTATGAGTTTGATTAATCCTTTTCATTATCATGGGTATAATTCTAACTGTATTTCTCAGTGAAAACTTTATTGCTCCACTGTGGACATTGTGTCTTTCTTCTGCAATTCTAGTGTTCAGTACTCAGAATTAGGAAGGCAGCAGCAAGCTTAGATAGTAAGTTTCAGGCCAGTTTGGGCTACACAGTGCAAAACTGCAAAATCATGTCTCCTTCTCTCCCTCTCTTCCTCCCTCCCTCTCCCTCCCTTTCTCTCTTTCCCTCACCCCTCACCACTGTAATCATACAATATGATTGTATAATATCAGTATAATTATAATTTTATCATGATTGGCTGTAATAGATATTCACCAAATATGATTGTCAGTCAATCAACAAACCCAAGTCATGTCTGTTTGGTGGAAAGTTCCAAGCCCCCTCCCCTGGGAGTTGCCATAATCCAGACTCCACCTCCCAGAAAGTCTGCTAGACAATGATCCTTCCCCAGGAGGGTCAAGACCACTTCCATAGGCTATTTAAACTGCCCCCCAGAGACAAGCATGTGGTCTCCCAGTCTTCTTTCCCCCTCTCCATGTTTTCCTGGAGGGCCACCCTGGAGCACTGACATTCATTAAACCTAGGCTTCTTCTAATTCAGATTAATTTGGTCTGATTTGGATTATTGCATTGGCAGAGAGATTTGTCCAGGAAAAATACTTAACAATGTCTATTTAGAATATTTTTATTTGCAGTTATGTTCAGTTTGAACAGCAGTGTAAAAAATACATAATAAAAATCAATTATCTCATGGAATTTCCTTTATAATAAGAATAGATACTGGCAATATATTAAAAGAAAAAAAAAACTATGTGCACAAGAAAGTGCTACATGCTAAGTTGAATAGGAGCAACCAAGTGGAGTTAAATGGGCAGTCAAAGGGTGATTTGGTGATTTTTGTTTTGTTTTAAGTTTTGAGAGAAGCTTAAAAAGAGATAGACTTTAAAAGATGAACAATACAGATGTGTGGAGGAGCAGCTAGTAGGCAAAACTGTGGCTGAGTAGCCCAGGAGACAACTGGGGATGAAAAGGAAACAAGAGGAGCTTAGAAGGTCCTCAGAGGCCAGGCTGTGGGGAGCCCAGGGTAGCAGGGAGAGCCACTGTGAACTTTCAAGAAAGGAATGGCCTGGTAGTCAGAGTCCTGACTTTCAAAACTGCCTGTGCTCAAGCAGAGCCTGGAGTTCTAAGTTCAACCATATCTTCTTTTCCAGCTCTCAGACTTTTATCCTTGACATAGTTACTTGTATATTTAACACACTTATAAAAGTTAAAATGTCCATACCAAGATTTATGGCTTGCTTTTCCATTTCCCTAGACAAACCCTGTTCCCACTGTTCTTTCCTCCTTAGCAAATAACTGGCTGGTTTTTGTATTTACCAACCCTTTTAACATCACCTGTCCAGCCTCCACATTTATCCTCTTGTCTCTACTTTAAAATCAATAGAGAAACAAATTTAACATGTCTCTAGGCTTATACTAACAATATCCCCTCTCTTTATCCAAAAGGAAGGGAAAAAATGACCTATTATTATGCCTTTGAATAAGTTCCGTCATATTTAAATAAGATGACAGAAGGTGGCAAATACAAGAAAAGTGATACATGAATGTTGATAATATCTGTGTCAGATTAGAATGCCTAAGGCATTAGCCAAAAATCTTTGGTAGTAGTCTTAGACTGAACTGCTTTAAGTGATTTCTGGAGACCCAGATCTGACACAGGAGAGAGAAAAGACTTGATTCTTTTCAAATATTTATTAGCTGCCATTACTGAAGGTGGAATTTGTGTTATGACCCTGAATGGCACAGAAAGAACAAGTGCAGGAGATGAGTGATATATCCTGCATGGTTTTTGGAGATGACCCAGGAGGTAAGGAAGTTGCCTGCAGAAGCATAAGGAAGAAAGTATGTTCATATCTTGAGAACTCGTGCCAAGATGGCCTTGGTAGGGCATGCCTGTAGTTCAAATGCCCATAAGAGAATCCACAGAAACTCATGGAAAGCTGGTTTGCTAGCCAGAGGAACTAGAAACCCTGTCTCAAGTCTCAGAGGCTGTCCCCTGACCTCCACACTTGAGTCATTATATAGACAAGTCCACACTCAAAAATATGAACAAGCACACATATGTTTCTGCATGTGTGCACACACTCAGACACACACACACATGCAGAAGGGGGAGGGAGGGAAGGAGGGAGGGAGAAATGGAGAGAGAGATAATTAATATAGACATATCATAACAGTATAAAATATCTGGAACCAATGCTGGACTCAGTTCTGTGCTTTGGGTAGCTATCAGAAGTGAAAACTTTGGCTACCATGCCTAAAACTCTGGATTCAGTCTCCAGCCCTGAGAACTTGGGTGGAGGCCGACTTAGTCTTAACATTAGATACATGAACTTCTGCAAGTTAATGGCTTTGGTGGAAGATCTTCACTTAAGTTTGTGATAAACTGGTATCTCCATGGATTTATGGGATGACAGAAAATGAAGTGTATAGTTTATGAAATACATAGGATTTCCTTAATAAAATCACTTTGCTTAAAAACTAATTAGGTTGCAAATTTCTTCTTCCTCTGTCTCCCTCCTAGTTACAGAAATGTTCACTGTTCTGTTTCCAGTTTATTTGTGGTTTGCCGTGTTTGTCACTAGCATCCTTGTTCCTGTCACACATTTTCACAAAATTTGACAAATCTTTCCTTATAAGAATACATTTTTTCTGAATTTTGCTCAAATACTCGCATAGCCTTTGTTATATGTAAGACAATTGTAAACACAAACATATTATATTATATTTATTTATTGTGCTACCTGGCAACCATATGACACAGTCTTTTGAAAATACACACACACACATTTACACATGATATAGGTGAGTCTTCTCTCTATCTGTTGTTTTCATTGGTTAATTAATAAAGAAAACTGCTTGGCCTGATAGGTCAGAACATAGGTAGGTGGGGAAGACAGAACAGAATGCTGGGAGGAAGAAGGCAGTGAGGCAGATGCAATGAAGCTCTGCCCAAGATGGACGTAGATTAGAATCTTCCTGGTAAGCCACCACCTCGTGGTGCTACACACATTAATAGAAATGGATTAACCATGATGTGAGAATTAGCCAGTAAGAGGCTAGAGCTAATGGGCCAGGCAGTGTTTAAATGAATACAATGTGTGTTGTTATTTCGGGTCAAAAACTAGCCAGGCAGCTGGGAGCCTGGCAGCAGGAACGCAGCCTGATGTTCCTTCTACACACATACACACACACACACACACACACACACACAGAGAGAGAGAGAGAGAGAGAGAGAGAGAGAGAGATACACAAATACACAAATACCCACACACATGGGCATAGCCTTTTGAGTGTAGGTACTCTTCTTCTACTAGTGGAACCCTGTAAATGAGTTCAATTCACTGGGCTTGGTGGTACACACCTCTGCCTGCTGAGAAGTCTTAGTGGCCTGTGAGTTGTGTTGTTTAACATGGGCATCATGTTAATAAACTGACTGCCACTTGTATTTGACCTGTTTCCCTTTAACTCCAATGACTCTTCTAATTTTTCTAAATACCAGAAATAGCATGGCCAAAACTAAGCATAACATTTTTTTTTTAGCACAACCCATCTTCTTTTCATTTTCCTGGTGATATAAATAGCAATTCATACCGCCTTCAAAAAAGTACAACTCTAGGAAGCTTTTTCAAATGGACAAAGCAAGTCCCCTTTAAAGACTCTCAAAACATACACAAATATCAACATAGTTGTGTAACATGAACATATTTTTCTGTTTTAAAGTGTACAGACTGATCATCTTTATAGCTGCTTCTTCCAAGAATCTGAAATATATTTTAAAAAGTAAAAGTATACATTTTTAGTATCCAGCCTTTTCTGTTCTAAGAATAAATCCTTTTACAATGTTATCATACTTCAGACTACAAATTAAATTTGGTAGTAACTTAAATAATAAAATTCAATTCAAATATTCAGAGGCATGCACACATTTATTATTTTAGCTATTTAATTTTCCTCAGGTGCATGTATTAATTAATTAATGTGCTGGCTTTCTTGTATGATGATTTGCTTTAAAGGATAGAATTATTAATAAAGAATAGTTCCTTTTTTTAGCATATTTAGGGAAAAGACCAAATGCTTGAGTTAATCAAACTTATTTTAGTTCATGGCAGGCCTAGAAGAGCAGAAAATATGTCCTAATTGTTCCATGTCAGATAAAAATTGCAAAAAGGACTAGGGAAAATTTCTAACAAAGGAAATAAGACACCTAAGAACATGTTGAATTTTTACAAGGACATCTTCAAACCCTGAGATAAAGGAAGAGAAAAGAAAATAAATAATAATTATTAATGATATATTGAGGAAAATCATGAATGTGAATGGCACAAAACCACCTAACACCATGACATTTTCTACCTTAATCTGAAAATCTTTAGTAGTATCTCAAGGAAATATGTATCTCATAAATATAAATGCTAAATTTTTGTTGGGGTCATGCTTTAGAGTCTAAATAGGAGTGTTGTTTTTTTCCACAATGTTTATAACCTGAAAAAGTACTAGTTTAAGAACTCTATAACCTCTCATTTGGAATAGTGCATCTTCTATCTACACTTGCCACCCTCACCTTCTGTGAACACTCTCCATTCCGATGGACGTATCGCCTTTTTAGGAAGAGAAACACAAAGGCATGCCACAGACTTATTATGATACTAGTTGTGCTGCAAAATTAATTTCAGTGTATCCAGAGAAACAAAGGGCCATGAGCTGACAAATTTTATAATGTGCTTCCGGACCATGAATCCCCACAGTCCTATTCTCTATGCACTTTATTAAGAGATGGTAGGAAATCTCTGACTTATTTTGCTGAAAGAAAAATCTAAAACATTTTTTCACGTGTTTAGGAAAAGAATAAATAAGACTCCACTTTTAGATGCTGGTTTCATTACTGCCTTTTTCACCTCCTCCTCTTCCTCTTCCTCCTCCTCCTCCTCCTTCTTTTCCTCCTCCTCTTCTTCCTCTTCCACCACAACTGGAGTAATGTTTGTTATCCTCCCCCCCATTCCTCTCCTTCCCTTGTTCTTCCTTCTTCTGCCTTTGTCTTTCTCTCATTCTCCTTCTTCTTTTTCTTCACATAGAGACCCTCATAGTCCAGGCGGGTCTTTACTCACTTTGTGGCCAAGGATGACTTTGAACTTATATTCTCTTGTCTGCACCTCCCCTGTGCTGACATGTTTCCAATGCCCACATTCTTATATAACATCTCCTTAGAGATAATGACTCCTAACGATTAAGTGATGACTCTACACCTCAAATCTTCCAGTTGTGACTAATCTTCTCTTGAGGAATATTTCTTTACATTGTGTGAATATGTTTCACTGTGATTGGTTTAATAAAGAGCTGATGGCCAATAGCTAGGCAAGAGAAAATAGAGAGAACTTCTGGGGAGAGAGAGGAGAATATCTGGAAAAATAAAAATACTTAAAAAAAATAAAGTATGTTGGATATACCTGTGTGAAAAATTACTCGTACATCCAGAACAACTTGAAAGCTGCTAGATGAGAGGATCCAGCCTCACAGAAGACTCTATCCAGGACTTCACATAAGCCCTGTGCTTTCCCATTACACCGAGACTGGAAAACAAATGATACAACTAACTTTCCCATGAATTGACCATTACCTTAATTTTCAGGGTTCCCCAAAGCTGTCATATCCCACAGACAACAGGAAGCAATTTTCACACAAGTATATGTGCTAGTTGTGTGCCAGTTACACACCCCATCATGAGCTGTGACTCCAATCCCTAAAGCATGTTTTCATTGATAAAACATAAACCTCAGATGTTTCATTCAATTGACAATCCCTTGCCATGTGTTGATGTTAATAGATTATTCACACTAATAATGGTAACCCATATACTGGAATTCATATCCAACATATTTTAATTTTTTTCTAAGTATTTTTATTTTTCAAGATATTCTCCTTCCCTTTTTAAATACTCATTTGATTCCTTATATAATTACTAAAATATGTTGTACAAATCACAAAATGTATACTAGAAAATTGTTTTTAGTTTTTAAACACATTCAGTCATGGTGAATTTTAGGACATGCCGATCATCACTATAGCAAACCTCCACACAAACAGTTTCTCTTTCCCACTAACCACCCCATATCTGCCCTCTTTCTACAGATGTTCTTGCATCAAATATTTCACACAAAATGGAATCACACAATATTTGACCTTTTATGACACTTTTCCATTTAGCATTGCTTTTAAGGTTTATCCATGACAGATAATGTATCATCAATTTCTTCTTTTCTTATTTCCTAATGAGATTAGTTTCTTGTTACTGTGTAATCTACTTAACAATTAATCCATTAGGGAACATTTGATTTGTTCTTACTTTTTTTTTTTTGCTACCACTATCTCCTTTTCTCTTTTTAATTCTTCTTTCATGTATTTCCTTCCTATCCTCCCAGTATCTCCACCCCACACCCCCAAAATCCACTCCTCCATTTCTCTTCCGAGAAGAACAGTCCTTACCATAAGACTAAGCACATACCCTCAAATCAAGGCTGGATGAGAGAACCCGGTAGGAGAAAAGGGGTCCCAAAAGGAGACAAATGCATTGTAGAAATCTACCACTCCCAGTGTTAGGATTCCACAAAATCCCCAAGCTATAAAACCCAGCATGTATGCAGAGGACCTAGCATAGACCCATGCAGACTTCAGTAAGGTTCCGTGATTTTTGCTTCTGTCTCTATGACCCTTTACGGGTCCTGCTTAGTTGACCCTGTCTGCCATGTTCTTGCTGTATCCCTCTGACTTCTATAATCTTCCCTTCCATTCTTCTGGGTTCCTGAAGCTCTGCCTAATGTTTGGTTGTGGGTCTGTGCATCTGCCCCTATCAGTTCCCATGAGTTGCTGGATGAAGGTTCTCTTGTTGTGGGAGGTCCTTCCACTCCTCCAGGCAATAGCCGCTGAGATACCAGCCCATTGGGGCATGGTCTCTCTCCCTTTAAAAAAGCGGCCACTTCCCTTCTTGCTTCTTCCCTTCTCTTTCTTCCTGCTCTGCTTCCATTCATTTAATCTTTGTTTGATTCATTTATTTCTTTATTCAGATTCAAGTAACTGATCTTTACTACATCTTTTTACAGGGGGAGCTTTCAATATTTTTTTTCAGGCAAGATCTATTCTATCTAATTTCTTATTTTGTTTTAATTTCTTTTGGAAGGTTGCCTTTATGCCTCATGAAAGTTGCAGAATATTTTCCCGTGTACAAAATTGTAGTTATGTGTTTTCTTTCTTTTAATATTTGTTTTAACTGTGTGTTTTTATTGGTTTATTTAATTTATGAATTTATTTGTATATGTGTGTGTGTGTTTACTTGTGCATGTACATGCTTACTGAGGTCATAATGTTGTTGAACCCTTGAATCTGGAGCTACATTTTGTAGGTGTGGGATCTAAATAACAGTCATCTGAAAGATCGGTAGTTCACTTAATTACCAAGCCCTCTTTACAGCCTCTGACTGCATAATCTCATTATTTTATTGAGTCCTTTATGTAATTTAGATAGTAAATCTATCTCTTTTCAATCATCTTTCTGTCTTTTGCATTCTATATTAATAGGTTGATACTGTACCCATAGATAGTGTTGGTTTTGCTTCACTTGACAAGATTGGGATTTCTACTCCCTTAGACTATTGGCTCTGGGATTTAGTAGCTATCATTAATTTAGGGAAATCTCAGTCATTATTTGTGAAAATATTTATTTGGCTTTTCTCTTTATCTTGTGTTGTAAAAATTCAGTTATACTGTCTTATCTTTATGTAGTTACTAGCTTTTCAACTCTGACATTCCATGGTCTTTTAAAACCATTACATTTCATTTTGGTATGTGTTTCCTTTACCACCTTCAGTAATTTATCCCTACTCTCTCATTTCTGTTGGTGGGCACAAATAAGACATTCACATGCATGAATGTTTCTTTGTTGGATTATATGTTTTGATCCATCTTTAGAACTTCCACCTATGTGATTTCACTACACATCTGTCCTCACCCACTATCTTGACTTTTTTCACTGCCAGCATGAACACATGTTAATGCTAATTATATTAACATTAACTGTAATGTGATATAATAATACTTTTCAATTTTCCACCTAATTGCAAAATATAACTAAGTATATTTCTAGTAAAAAATTATTTCCCTTTCATTTTGTTATGTCTTGTAGCTTTGTAGTGGAGGGTGCAGTGTGTTAGTGTGGTGGTCTGAAAGAAAATGGACCCCAAAAGGAGTGGCACTATTAGGGGGTACGGCATTGTTGGAGTTAGTGTGGTCTTGTTGGAGAAGTGTGTTACTATGGAGGTGGGCTTTGAGGTTTCATATATGCTCAAAAGACTGCTGAGTGTTATAGACTACTTCCTGTTGCCTACAAGATATAGGACTCTCAGCTACTTCTCCAGCATCATGCCTGCCTCTATGCTGCCATGTCCCACCATGATAGTGAACTAAACCACTGAACCATAAGTGAGCTACCACCATTAAATGTTTTCCTTTATAAGAGTTCCCATGGTCATGGTGTCTCTTCACAGCAATAGAAACTCTAATACAGTTGGGGTGAATAAAAGGAACTGAGCTGAAGACTGCTTTGGTGTGAGCAGCTATGTTTATCTGGTAAGGGAGGGGGTTCCAACAGCCCTCTCTGTTACTGTCATTACATCTGAAGTCCCCACCTGGAGCTGTGCTTTTCTCTCCTGCCTGACTTTGAGCTTCTGTTTTGATTAAGCAGACTCCATCATATTCAGCACCTTCACTAAGCTTTATGTATGAGAAGATTATGGGATATTTCCTAATCTCATATTCAACTCTCTGACTTTCAATGGACCTTTGTCTCCATTATGTGACTCAAAATGTTTTTCAATTGACAGAGTTCCCACCTGTTGCCTTTGGTTGCAGATTTTGAAATGAATTCATCTGAGTTCATGAATCTTATTGACTGCTACTGTTTATCTTTAAGTAGTAAGGGATTCTCTTTGCTTGGATGAAAAGGGGCTAAGATTTGCTGACAAGGGGATATTTTGACATGATAGACCTTTGTTATGGGTCTTTTATAGTTGTTCCTCTTGCTCCTTATCAAAGCCAAACTGAGCCTTTCTATGAGTAAAAGACATGGAACATGGTGGTTCCCTTAGGAATTTCTTTAGGACTTGATCAGTTGACATTAACATGCCCAGCCTCTAGGATCCCATCAAAGCTACCAGGTAAATGTCATTATAAACTATTAGACCATGATTTCTAGTCACAGTAGATAGGTCTTGAACAATACTCTTCCATGCCTGGAGCTGTTTCTCTACATCTCCAGGTGCCATTTTTAGCGGGCAATTTCTCAATGCAAATTTTAAAAACGTTCTGAGTTTGGGTTGGTTGTTTTATTTAACTTCCCTTTAATTTATTTATTCTGTATGTGAAAGTGGGAAATTCTGTTGATGTCTGTGGTCTATGTGACGACTGAAAACCATGAGGATACCTGGGCCACCATCTGAGTCCATGTTGGTATCCAAAGTTGGTATACTGCTGCTGGAGCCATACTGATCTGAGTGGCCTGCACTGCCATCCAGGGCCACAATGGTGTCATGAGACTGAGCTGTAATTAAAAGCCATGTCTGAGTCTGAGGCCCTACCGCGGCCAGAAGGGGGCTGTGCTATAATGTCTGTGGCCCCTGAAACTACTGAAGGGCATACAGATGTCAGTGGTCTGTGATGCCACCTGAGGCTTTGTTGATGTCCAAGGGCCATGCCACTTCTGGGACTATACCGATCTGAATTGAATGGCCTGAACTATCAGTTAGTTGATGCTGACATCCAGCCTGAGCTGCAGCCCAGGGCCATGTCTGAGTATGTAGTCTTACTGTAGCAAGGGTCTATATTGATGTTTGAGGTCTGTGTTGTCTGTGGCTCATGTTACCACATGGGACCATGGAAGACCTGATCCCAGTGACATGGGCATGGAAGAATTGCCTTAGTGGAAGAACTATCCCCTCCCATGGAAAATTGGCCACAGTGCCATGAGCATGGAAGCCAGAACCAACCATTGATGGTGCTTGGAAAACTACCCCCCAGCTGGCCTTCTGCAGCAATGGTAGATCTGGCATTTCAAGAGGGAGTCCGGCCCTACCCCCTCACCATGTGCATGGGCAGGGTGACCCAATGACATGGATGATGGAAAACTGGCTCTAGCCCTCACCTGAGAAGGGTGGTCCCAGTGGATGTCTGGGACTAACCAACTCAGCTAGCATGCAGACCCACATCCAGTGATTTGAATTGGCCTACCCCAGCATCTACCCCATCTATGACCTGCTTGGAGAGCATTAAAGTGTTGGTCCTGTAGAACCATTGCTGTACTATCTCCATGACTTGGGGCCACAGGAAGATAGCCAAAAGAAGTTTCAATGAGGGTCCAGTACTCATGGTGGTGTACCAGAAGCCAGAGGTCTTGAACCAGACCAACAACTCATTGCAATGAGCATTTGCAAGTAAAGCTGTTTGGAGAAGAGTGGACTAAGTGACATCCCACCATCCCCAAAGTCACTGGGACAGAAGAATATATGATGGAGAGGTGGGAAATGATGAGTGACGTGTTTTCTTTTTCTTCTTTTATTTTGGAATGGAGGCTATAAGGGTGGAAGAACTGGGAAATGAGTAGGATTAGGGTGTGTCAGATGAAATTTCTAAAGAATCAATAAAATAATTATACTGAAAAAAGAAAATGTCAGCTTCTGAGGCCTTCACATTTTAGACTGAACATATTTTCAAAGTATGTATTTATATATTTATATTTTCAAAGTGTACATATATATCTATACAAATATGTGTAAATGTTTAACACAAACAACTTTGTATTTATTATATATACTACATATGTGTTTCATTTAATACATTAGATGTACAATATATATTTCCCTATATAATATAAAATATAAATATATTAAATATTTTGCTATATTGAGAAATCTAAGGGGATACCAATACTCATGGAGTAATATATGGAAAACATATATATTAATTTAAAAATCATCACTCATATTTAGAAAGTGAGGAATGCCTACTTCACAGCATTTGTATAAAAAGTACATCACACAAAAACTATTTGACATCTAACACAATATTTGACAAATAGTCAGTCGTGATTTCCCCCTGCCTAAAATAGTCAGAAATGAGTGAAAATAACACATAGAGTAATGACAATCAGTCTCTGAGTTATCATCCTTTTCAGGGTCAGTGATATCTGTCGAGAGTAATCCAGTTAAAAACAAATCAACATTTCTCATGGCTTTCATTAGTATTTCTTCACTATGTTAGGCATTATACAAATGGAAATATCATATAGTAAAACACAAGAGAATTAGTATCCATAAAGCACAAGAACTCCTTCATAAAATATCAAGGGAATGCTACACTTTATGATTCTTAGCCCTACACAAAGTATTACTAATCAATATAATACAATTACATAAATAGCTGCACATTGCAATCATAGGCTATCCTGCATTCATTAAAAATATCAGGGAACTCTGGATTAGTAAAAATACCAAATTCACTGTGATTATAAAATCCATGCTTCTTTTATATATTTTAACTTTGACATAAAGTCAAATATTTCAGTCATAATTTTGCAAGATTAGTTCCAATTAATTCAGGAATTCAAGGATCTGGGAATAGACTACTAAATTCATTAGGATTTGATGCTATCTTATTGGAAAATTGGATCCTGGGAAATATTTTCCTTCGTTGTCCCATCTACCTTTAGATCTCTATGATTTATTATCATTTTTCAAGACTGAAAATGAACACCTAATGTTCTCTAAACAATTTTTTTTTTTTTTAGTTTTTCGAGACAGGGTTTTTCTGTAGCTTTGGAGCCTGTCCTGGAACTAGCTTTTGTAGACCAGGCTGGACTCGAACTCACAGAGGTCCACCTGTCTCTGCCTCTCGAGTGCTGGGATTAAAGGCGTGCACCACCACCGCCCGGCTCTCTAAACAATTCTTAACAATGTTACTTCAGTGTTGAAATGTGATAATTATTGTTACCTTCATGACCAGAATTATAACAACTGCACCTAAGATAAATGATATTCTTAGGGGCAATGGTTAAGAGTGTTTGTTGTTCTTGCAGAGAATCTGGGAACAGGTCCTAGCATCTACAGTGTGCTAACAGCCATCTTTAAGTCCATTTCCAGTAGTTCTGATTCTCTTTCCTGGCTTCATGTGCTCCTGTAGAAAATGTCAGATGAATTACACATGGCACATACATATGATTACAAAATGAATTACTTAAAAATTAGTATTTATTAAATTTTGTTTGCAGGTTTTTAAGAATGTGAATAAATGGCACAGACAACTTAGAAACACAAAGCTCAAGGAGCTATATGCTGTCATTTGTACTTTTCTGATCCAAAACCATCTCCTAAATTCAAACCTCACAAACTACAGGACTTTTCTTTTGGCTTTTAATCACACTTGGGATTGCAATTTCTGTAAAGTAACATTGCTTTCAAAAGGATGAAAAGAAATTGAGACAACTACCATACGACTTAAAAAGTCAACTTTTCCATGATTCTCCAAGGATGTGGTTAACTCTGTGATATTAAAGGAACAATACATATGAATACATATTAACCCATTTCCTCTCTAATTAAGTTTTAAACAAAGCTACAGACATTGGCATTTCTAGGCACTTTCACCATGACAGAGTAATTACTAAATGAAAAATAATACAGAAAACAGTGAAAAGTATACCTAATTGAAATTTAATTTTTCATCTTTCTAAAATATATCCTGTTTTTATTGTGTTTTCATTTTGGAAATGCATATATTCTTATTAAATTAATTTTATGATAAAATAAAATCATCAAAATTCTAAAGATATGAAAAATTTTAATTAAAAGTACCATTATAAAGGTTGGATCCATATACATATATATATATATATATATATATATGTGTGTGTGTGTGTGTGTGTGTGTGTGTGTGTGTGTGTGTGTGTGTGTGTAGCTTAGTGCATATATTTGTGCTATGTATATTTACAAAAATGCAAACATATTCAGGGAAGTATAGTTATATAAATGCATTTGTAGCTAGCTACATACATTCTATGTAGACATATACTCAATGTTAAGAAATACATGTTGTTTCTCCATCTCAATGATCCTACTCTCCCAAGCTCTCCCCAACCATTCCCTTCTCCCTTCTCTCTCCCTCTCTCCCTTTTCCCACCACCACAGATATGGGAGCAGGGAAGAAGATATCTTAATTAAGGGAGGCATTGTGGGGTTGGCAAGAGGCTGGACTCTAGAGGGTGTTCTAGATGTCCACAGGGATGTCCCTAGCTAGGACCCTGGTCAGTAGAGCAGAGGGTGCCTGAACTGGCCTTGTCCTATTGTCAGACTGATGACTATCTTGAATATCACCATAGAACCTTTGTCCGGCCACAGATGGAGATAGAGACAGAGAACCACATGGGAGTAATGGACTGAGCTCCCAAGGTCCAACTGAAGAGCAGAAGGAGGGAGAACATGACCAAGGAACTCAGGACCATGAGGGGTTGATCCACACACACACTGAGACAGTGTGCCTGAATTAATGGGAGTTTGTAGTAATATGAGAGGCAGGGCTGTGTCCCCAGCACCCCAGCCGCCTGCTAGCTCATGCCCCGAAATAATTACATGGACACTGTATTTTTTTAAACACTGCTTGGCCCATTATCTCTAGCCCTTACAGGCTAATTCTCATATCCCGATTAACCCATCTCTAATAATCTGTGTAGCATCAGTCTTACCAGGAAAGATTCAGCATGTCTGACCTGGTGGCTTGCTTCATTGCGTGCGTTTGCCCAGGAGAGGGGAACATGGCCTCTGCTCCAGAGAGCAGAGCTGTCGAGTCTAAGCTCACTTCCTCTTCCTCCCAGCATTCTGTTCTGTTTACTCCACCCACCTATGTTTTAACCTATCAGGGCCAAGGCAGTTTATTTAACCAATGACCTTCCTCCATCAGGAGTTCACCAAAGCCATCTGGAATGGGACTGAAGGAGCATGGGATCAAACTGGACCCTCTGAATGTGGCTGATAATTGGGGCAGACTGAGAAGCCAATGATAATGGCACTAGGATTTGTCTCTATGGGATGTTCTGGATTTTTGGAATTCTATTCTATTTGGATGCACACCATCCTAAGCCTGGTTGGAGCTAGGAGGGCCTTGGACTTCCCACAGGGCAGGGTACTATGCCTTCTCTTAGAATGGAGGGAGAGGGGTAGGGGAAGTGGAAGAGTGGAAGGGAAGTGGGAGGAGGAGAGGAAGTGGAAATTTTGATTCCTAGTGTTAATAAAGTAATAATAAAAATATTTTAAATAAAAAAAGAAATACATGTTGTATAATTCATACTCTCCATAAAAACTGACCACTACTGGACAAATTGTATGGCCTTTTATCTATAGCTATGACTACAGTGATTAGACTGCCCTGTTGCTACTGAAGTCTTCATATTATATGTGGTCATAGATATTTTTCTATTGTTGGCCACTCAGTTTGTACATACTCACTACTACTACATCCTGTCTAGAATATTTTGATATTGTATATTCTATAAATCCATGAATAATCCCTAACATACAAAATAACAACTGGACTTCCTGATATCTTCATTTTTACTTACTATTTCAATATTATAGCAGTCTTTCTTAATACAAAAGGTTGTAAAGTTTTAACTATAGTCTACATCTTACACAAATGTATGTGTTAGAACCATTGAACCTTTCTTCTTTAATGTTCCATCAACAATTCTCAAAAATAATTTATCAATTTAAGTTTGTTAGTGTACATATAGAAGACGGCACTCATTGTCTTTTCATGCCATCATTCAAATATAAGATAAGTGGGGTTTTGTTTTTAAAAACTTATTATCTCATAAAATGACAATCAGCATTCATCAAATACTTTCTTTTAAATCTATGTTGGATATGCAGACTCAAAGAATCTTATTCCTAATAGTCAAAAACATACCAAAAATACAGTTTTCTAGCATTTGGAGTTTTAATGGGAGTATCAGCTTTCCTAATTCAATTCCTTTTCTAAAATCTCAACATCTTGAACCATAACAACAGGACTGCATTTCAAAAAGGAGACATTTACTTTCACATCTGGAGAATTAAATCAATAGCTGTACTTGAAAGAACAGAAGTTGGATAGCATATTCCACTGGGTGAAGGAAAGAAGGCACCATGAGGTAAAAAGAGGTGTTACCACACTAATGATCATTCTTTAATAACAGAAAGACCTTTCTGTGAAAAAAAATACCAACATTTTTTTTTCACTTCTGCCTTCTCTTTCGGCTAACCTCTGAATGAGAGAAACTTCTGCTGGTGTCAAATGACCACGAGGATATTAACAACTGGACGCACAGCCTGTCCGTCGCTGTTGGGTATGTCTCCTTTACCAAGCTAGCTTTACCCACTCCTGCCACTGACCTTGCAAACAGCTCCGACAAAGGTCGGAATGGATTCATTGATCAGCTAGACCAAGCATATGACAGTCTGTGCCTTAATTGAATCCCAAAAGGGGGCAGACTGGGTTTTTATTACAGAGGCCAGCCGATAGCACTCATTAAAAGCTCCACAGACTGTGTGGTTTACTAATTAGTTTATTATACAGACACCTTGACGATGGGCAAAGTTGTCATTTTGCCCTTTATCGCACAGGGGATGTTGTTAAAAGTTTAATCAGCTAACACTGACCAAGTTAGCTTGGCAGGCTGTGGATGGTCATTGTGGAGGTCACTCCTGCTGCAGAAATTCTGACAGGGTCGCAGCAGGAACGTATAATAAAGAGAGTGTTACATAAGGTAGGAGCATACCTGAAAGGGACCCCTGAAAAGAGATGTGCTCTGCGGGGAGTAGAGAGCAGATGGGCTGGTAGGACAGGTGAATTCTTTTAAAGTTTATCTTCCCCTGCCCTGTTCTCAGCGATGGGGTGTTCAACCATCAATTTGATATGTTCATCAGAGATAGAAAGATTTCTAAGTGGGCTTGGGAAATTTTGCTTCGTTTTTTGCCTAAAATAAAAATAATTGATAAAATACTTATACCTATGTTTAATATTTGCATAGTTATAGAGAAGTAAGATATTTTTATATCATTATGACTCGGCCTACACATCCAAAGAACAAGATATTATGAATTATTATTCAGAAAGCTAGAGCAGTGAGCATTCTTATATGGAAATTATCCAAATTACCAATTTAGTCCTGTTTATTCCTGATATTTTTAATTTTTCTGATAGATTATCTTTAAAAACATATTCTTTACAAGGATTTTTTTCTTTGTGATCTCCTAGCAAAAGGAAGTGTTACTGAACTTACCATATCTGTTTCACAGGCATTCATTAGAGAACTGAGCTGATAAGTGGTAAAAGTTTTCATTTTGTTTTGTTTTCATAATTCAGATTTCAGATAATGGAAAACTTAAGTATTCACCTTACATATTATTGTTGTTGTTTCACTTTTTTTTAAATGATTCTGTTCTGTACTTTTAACAGAATAGCTCTGTGTGGGAAGACAAGCCAACAAAATCAAATAAAATATAGAAAGGTTTCCATTCAAGAAAGATGAAAATATGTATTTCTTAGACAAGCATTTAAAAAAATCCAGAAAGGGAGTGAAAAGGGAATGGGCAAAGGAGAGAGGGATGGAGAGAGGGTAAAAGTGGAAGGAAGGCCTGAAAGAAGGGAAGGAGAGAGAACCAGGGAGAAAAGAGGAAAGAAATTCACATGGTTATTCTACTCCCATTGTTAAGCTAGTCCTAAATACCATTTTCTTTCAGTCTATGATCTTGAATTTATGAACAGAACCTGCATGGGCCCATAGCATTGTACTTTACAAAGTATCTGTTGAAGAATTTCAGCAGTGGGTTTTTCCTCTATTGATGATTTAGTGAGATGGTGACTGATTTAGAAAGAGATATGTGGTCCTAGAATATTCAAATCTCCAGGGTCTATGTAAGCCTGGAGTTTAGATCCAAGTCATTCAATGTATAAATTGTGCTGTTCCAGACCTAATCCTTTCAAATTGAAACATTTACTACTCTATAATCTGACTTTACTCAATTTTAGTTGTCATATCTGAAAGCTTTGTGATAGTGAATCCATACGGGTTAGAAAAGAAAAGAATGTGTAGAGGCAACACATTTATTTTTGATACAACAAACTTGCTTTGACTATGACTTGAAAACTAATAAGTAACATTGAAAAGCTTCTACCCCGGAGATTAAATGACGATTTAATAGATCATTCAATGTTTTCATGAGAAGTGAAAAATATCCTGTATTGCATTTCAACTGTAGAAAGAATGTTGGACAGCATTGTGTATTATTCAAGCTGGAATTGATCCAGGAAAGTAGGTCTAACGTTGAAGCTAACTATAGACTTTGTGAAAGGAGGCTCCTTCAGGGGTTCACACTTCGTGGTAGTTCTGAGGAAGCTTCCCATGGAGACAGATTGTTCCATCAAGCCCACACAGGCAAACTCTGTGTTATTAACTCACTTTGGAAGAAAAAAAAATAAGTGAACTATTTGAACAGTGCAGTTAAAAGAGGATGCCTATGGTGTGTTTATTTCTTATGCCAACCATGGAGAAAGTCATGAAAAAATTATTACTGGCTTATCTGAAACTTCATCTTTACAAAAGTATCTCAGCAGAGGCATGATGCTTCAAATATGCCTGCCTTACATTGTTAGAAATGAAAGCAACAAACTGACAAATATGACTGCTAAATAGGAAATTGTGTATCAAATGCAGCTTAGATGTAGTCAAAGTATATTTACAGAAAGCGAAAAGACATCTGTGATACAGTTACCCAACAGAGTTTAATATCACGTACACGCATGTAACACCTATGGATTGGTGAGATATGTGGAAAACCGAAATGGAAGCAGACAAACAGGATAGCCAAAGCCCATTTTGTAGAAGCAGAAAGACATGAAAACAGAAAGCAGATATATCAAAAAATACTTATCTGATCAAGGAACTGGAAAGTGAATTTATACATATTTTAATTGCAATCTTATTACACATGAAAATCCCAATGTTAAAAGACACCATGGATATGTGTACTCTCATATAGAAATTCTACTTTTAAAAATAGCTCTGGTCTTATGTGTTTTTAAGTATTTACATATACTTTGACTAAAAAATGTCTTTCCCTAATCATAGTGAATGGAGATTTTATTATTTTTTTAATCTGAGTATCAAACACATATGTGAAAAAGCTCAGGGGCCACCCATATCCATTTAAGTGTAAATCAAGCAACCAATAGGTATGCAACTAGAAGTAGATTATATGACTAGTGATGGATATGAAAAAATGCTCTCTTAATTTTATTTATGTGCATGTAGCATGAAAATTAGAGAAAACAAAACATAAGGGACCCAAAATATTTTGGGGTCATAAGGAAAGAGAAGCTTAGCTGAGGTTGTCAGTGAGGAGACCTATGCCCCCAGATCTCGTTATGCTGGGATAGTGCACAGAACTGGGCCCAGATGAGGCCAGAGATTAGATGCATGCAGCCACAAAATCTTCTGACTTCAAAGTAAAATGCCCTGTGCAAAAGGATGAACCAACACTTCAGGCTGGGAATGTAAAACTTATGGATGATGAAAATAAGTTTTCCCCTGACAAACTTAACCACTGTCTTTATTCTCAAGACACTCTGAAGTCATTACTCGTAGCTCTTAAGAATTCCCGTGCTAGAGATTCACACTGTGGAAGGACTTAGATCAGCATTACCTATAGAAGCAAATTCTGCACTTTTGGGGAAATAATATCAATATAAACTGTGACTGTTTTTCCTTCTCCAAAGGAAAAGATCTGGTCTCATAAGGGTGAACTCATGATGCATCATTACACTCAGATTATA
>NW_026067905.1:4826992-4850652 GCF_014885135.2 Alexandromys fortis | reverse complement strand
TATATATATACCATCATGAATCATGGAAGTTTTACATTTTTGATAGAAGAGAAAAAAAAGAGTAAAACTGTAGACAGATCCTTGTCATACAAAAATCTTGTTTTAAAAGTGCATGATTAAGAACACAAAATAATAAAAGACAATAGTCAAGAAAATTGATATTTAGAGAAGCCATCTAAACTGAAATAAGTAAGAAACATTACAGCAAGAAACATTAAGTGCATGTTTACTTAAAGCACAAAACATGAATCTGAATTAAAATGCAATTAAATAGAAGACCCAGCAGAGCCGAAGAGGAAAAGCGACAATCTGGAAGTTATTTAATTAAATTGCATCTCAGAAACGAAGTAAAGATAGAAAAGACACAGAAAAAGGTGTGACAGGTGCTTAACTGTGGTTTGAGGGGGGAAAGGAAAAAGGATAATGAGGTTATGCTTCTCATCCCAGGAAACAGAATAAAAATGGGACTTTCAACTATTATCTTAAGACAATTGCCTGGCTAAAGCCATTCTAAAAAGAGAAGAGAGTTGAAAACCCATTGGACTGCAATTAACTAAGCGAATGAAGCATAGGAAACAGAGTGAAATGTACAAGAACAGAGAGAGGAGTGTGCTTAAAAAAAAAAGGAGTACATAGTCAACACTATAAACTATTGCTTAAAAACCACTGATCCCTGTGCAGAAAGCTGGCGCTCGACGCTCACGCAGCTCAGATCAGTTTGCAGATGATAGGTAAGAATCAGGTAGGAAAGTCTTTTAGGGTGCTTTATACTTGTTGCCAACACAGATTTCACCGAGACACAGTACCTTCAGCTTCCTGCCCACTTCTAAGCACATATACTCTAAGCATTTTGACAACTGCATATAGAACTCTGTATATAAGACTAGAGATGAGATCCTGAGAGCACTGGGAGACTAGACAATTCTGTCACCAGATGTTTGTGGGAGCTTCTGTAAAACCTGTCTCCAACACTTGAGAATAAGAATACCATAATCACCAACAGTGCTGCCAGTCTAGAACCTTCTGTAGTTATGATTCACCACCTACTAGAATAAATGCTTGAAATGACAGATGTGCCTTTTTATCAATAAATACACCCTTACATAAGCTCAAATTTTTGGAATACATGTGAGGAGCCAGGTCTGAATAATTTTGTCACTGTTTTGGAATCTTGGAAGAGTCAAGTAGTGGCTATGACAACAAGATTTGGATATGTAGGTCTTCATACTCTGAAAAGTTCTTAAATATACATCTATGCTATATTTTTTTACTTTATTATTTTATTTTTAAAAAAGAAAACAAATTATCCTTTTTCATTTTACATACCAATCCTAGTTCCCACTCCCTCTCCTCCTCCAATTCCCTCCACCTACCCTGCACACTTACCCCCCATCCACTCCACAGAGACGGGAAGATACAAAGTCCTCTCTACTATATCTAAGCTGAACAAGGATCCATTCAAAGGGAATGGGTTACAAAAAGCCAGTAAAAGCAGTAGGAAAAAGTTCTGGTGCCACTGCCAGTAGGCCGCAGTGTCCCCCAACATTCAGAGGTTCTAGTTTGATCATATACTGCTTTCTTCTCTGTCTGGCCCTAGTTGGTGAGATTCCATTAGCTCAAGTAGACTGTTTCAGTGGATGTACCCATCATGGTCTTGAGGAATCATATTCTCACTCGTTCCACTCTTCAACTGGATTTTGGGAGTTTACTCCTGTGCTCTACTGTGGGTGTCTGCCTCTGCTTCCATCACTTGCTTGATGAAGGTTCTAAATTGACATTTAAGATATTCATCAGACTACAAAGCAACGCCATTTTAGGTACTCTCTCCAGTATTGCTTAGGGTCTTACCTGGGGTCATCCCTGTGGATTCCTGAGAATTTCTCTAGAGCCAGGTTTCTTGCTAACTCCACAATGGCCTCAATCAAAATATATTTTTCCTTGTTCTACATCTTTGTCCTTCCTACATCTGGATTGTCCTTTCCCCTCAAGTTCTCCTCTCCCCTCCCCTCCTTCCCTCCTCCTCCCCATCTGCCCTCCATTCATACCCCACCTCTATGCTCCTAATTTGTCAGGAAATCTTGTCTATTTCCCCTCCCGAGAGGAATTTGTATCTGTTTTGCTTAGGGTTCATCTTGTTACTTAGCTTCTCTAGGGCCATGGACTATAGGTGCTGTTATTCTTTGCTTTATGATTCAGAGAGTACTGAAGGGAGATGAGAACCCTATGTGTGTCATTTCCTGCTTTTCTGTGCCTCAACTTCTCAATTCCAATTGTTTTTTTCTTTTTTTAACCTTAATTTTTAAACAATGTTTTCTCATTTTGCATACCAATCACAGTTCCCGCTCCCTCCCCTCATCCTACTCCCCCTACTCCACTTTCCCTCCACCCCATCCCCCATCTATTTCTCAGCCTATGAGGCTTCCCATTGGGAGTCAAGAAAGTCTTGTCAGTTTCTTTCTACTTAGTAGCCAAGCATTTTTGTGGTTTTTTTTCAGGTTTTTTATTATATAGGCAATGAAATAAAACAAAAATTTTAACTATATTGATTTATCTTATAGCCAAAATATATTAAAAATAAAATATGTTGTTTATGAATAAGATCACAAATGCTTACATAAATAATAAGAAATAATACAAAGATATATTTTATCTAAACATTATAAAAATATTTATAACTAAAATTTATATTGTAACACTTTTATACTTATAAATGTGAAGCATGTCTGACTGTTTCCCTAGAGAAAAGATCTTAAGGTCATACTTCTTGCCATCTTCTTGCTCATCTCTGGTATTGATTTTATAATTTGGTATTAGGAGAAGTAATTCAGAAGAGAGTTATATAAGTACAAACTTACAATTTTTATCTTTCATAATTTGTTCAGATTACATATACTGTCTTCATTCCCTCTGTGCCACCAAAATTAAGCACAGAAATTGGGTGCCATTGTAGATCATTGCCTTTTCAATCTAATCCATTAATACTTTTATGTAATAACTAGCTCATGTGAATCTGGTCATTTGGGGGGTAAAACTCATAAATCTGTTGTTACACTGAATACTGGCAAAGATAAATGTTTCCTTTCAGCTCAGGAATCAATCAGCTTTTATCAAAGTGCCATGGAGAAGCTTTTAATTTTGAGTTCTTTTTGTGATTGGAGATCATTTCTGACTAACAAGGAATGCAGCATATTTTAATAACTATGAAAATTGGCCTCAGTATTGATATTGCCTGAATGATTCTCTTTTGACATATGATAAAATTGAGAAAAAATCCCTAGGTTTCCAGCTGTGATTTTGAAATTGTTTCATTTTTTTCCTAAGATAGACATAATTTATTTCATTTGGTGACAAGAATAGGGGTTTTAATTTTTTGATGTATTATTAGTGTTGAGATTGGTTTTCATCAATCTACTGGAATTTATTCACAATAACTATTTTCATTGCATGGCATAAATATTTTCATGGCTAGAAAGTCAGTATACTAGGACAGATAGGCAGAAATAAATTAGAAAAACACATACTTCAGTACAGGAATAGGTCTTGAATTCTTCATAAGAACTGAAGGTTTTAGTCAAGGTGCTGGCTTTAAACCATGTTTCAAGTTCTAAGACACCTGGCAAAACCTTGATGAAGGTATGCAGTGGCTACTGGAAGAAAATCAAATTTCTACAGTTTATCTACATACAAAATGTGCAAGGAAAAGCCATGGAAGTAACAGGGTATCTAATAATAGGAACAAAAATCAAAGTCAATAAAAAAAACCACACAGTTTTAATGCAATTTGGGGCCTCACTTGTGATGGTTACTTTAAACCATCTACTTGAGATAACCTAAAATTACTTGGGAAAGTTTCAATTTAGAACTGTCTAGATCCAGTCTGTGAGGAATTGTTATGATGATTATTGAGGATGGAAGATCCAGTCTGTAAAACAGAGGCACCATTTTATGGGCTGGGCCTTGAGCTGTATTGTGTAAAAAGTGAGCTGAACTAAGTAGCAAGCAAGCCAACAAAGACCTACATATTCATTCTTTCTGCTCCTTATGGAGGATATGCTATTAAACATTCGACCTTGACTTCCTAGTAATCATTTTATATGAAAGATAATTAAGTCCTTAAAATCAAAAAGTGACTTTAAGAGAAACAAAAACATAATTGATTCACAAGAATCTATCTATGTGATATTTAATTTAAAAAAGAAAGATAAACATTTCCCTTTCTTAGTGAGGGACCATAATGATATGATAACTGAAGTTCTGTAACTTGTTGATTTATTAAACAAATCAGAAAGACTTAACCCACACAGGCAGAAATAGAACCATGTGTTTATGAGAATTTGATGTAAGATAATTATAGTATATTTTACAGTGGTTGAGAACAATGAAATTTTATTCTCCATTGAGTTTTGTTGATGAGAAAATTAAACAACTACTTATCTCAAGATTTTCCAAAAGTTTGAATATGTGTTGTGGTGGTATGAAATAAAATGCCCCCCAAAATGAATGTCACTATTAGGTGATGTGGCCTTGTTGCAGGAAGTATGTTTCAATGGGGTTGGGCTTCGAGATCTCTTTTGCTCAGCTTCCCTGAGTGTAACTTTCAGTGGACTTCCTGTTGCCTCTAAGATGTAGGACTCTCATCTACCTACATGCCTCCATGCTCCCCAAAATGATGATAACAAACTGGAATGGTAAGAGAACCACACCAATTAAAGGTTTTCTTTATAAAAGTTGCCATGGTCATGGTGTCTCTTCATTGCAATAAAAATTCAAACTAAAACTTGTGTGAACAAACTGTCATATCTGTGTGTTTATACAAGTATAATCATGAAGAATAATATTTAGATTAGAAAAATATAAATGAGTTTACATGGCCCATTATTGTTGCAACCATTTTAAAAGTTCATTCTACAATGGACCAACAGAAGAAAAATATTTCCAGATATAAGAGAAATGAATATACACATTTTCTTCCAGGTTAGAAGAGCAAGCATTGCATACCATACAACAAAACAGAAACCATATATTGTTCCAATTTTGAAGGAAACTCTGTAGACTTAATACTGGTTGAGATCTCAAATATGCCCCTAAACCTTGTATGGAGACCTGACTGCCAGACTATGGCGCTCTTGGGTGATGGTAACATTCTAGGATTGTGCTCTGGTGAAAAGAACTGGGTTCTCTGAGCAGCTATGTGACCTAATGAGGTACTGGAGCTGAGCCTCTTCCTGGACACCCTGAGCTAATCACCCTGATGTTAGGCTATGATGAAATATTTCAGACAAGAAACAGTGGAGTAGGGCCAAACAATCATTGGTAGAAAGAACCAAAATTGTGAGTTGAAATAAACAGTCTCACATTTCAAGTTGTCTACCTCAGGTATGTTGTCATGGCCATAGAAAGATAACATATAGACTAAGATGAAGAACTATTACAAGAGAAGCATAAATACAGGGAAAAGAAAAGTAAGAATATGTTTTTAAAAAGTTTCAGAGTCAGAAATAAGTTATGTGTAGTCATTGTACAAAGAAATAAAAATCACCAATGAGTAAATATTGTCTAATTATAGATGGCACACTCAGGCATGCGAGCACGTGTGCACACACACAGACACACACATACACATGAAGTGGGGAAGGGAGAGGAAGGACACAAATCAAACACATAATTAACTAAAGCTCCATAACTGAACTGCATGTTCAACTCAAGTACTGATAAATTCATTCATAAATTGGATACTCATGAGAATATGAAACAAAGGGATATTCCCAGAGGCATTCTGCAAATAATTACCAAAAGCAATAAAAGTGAGAGGATTGCTTGACTTAAAAATCCTCATTTTTTTTCAGTCAAACATTTTTTTTGGAAAAGATTGCTTTCTCATACACTATGGGAAAACACAATGCTTTCCCCTTCCCTAGCCTCCCCTAGGTTCTCTCCACTTCCCCACCTACCCAAATGCATACCCTTTTTTCTATATCTCATTAGAATGTAAACAGACTCTATAATAATAATAATAACTTCAAAAAATAAAATTATGTATAGTACAAAAACAAAATCAAAATAAAACATAAAAATAGAGTAGAACAAAACAAACAAACAAAAAAAGAGGCAAAGAAATAACTCCAGAAATATGGAGATGCAGAGACACACATATTTACACCCACAGTAATCCCATGAGAACACAACAATGGAAATCACAATATATAAAGAGGGGTCCTGTGAAGAAAACTTTAAAGCCCTGACAGTATTACAGCCTCTGAAAATACCTTTGCGTTTGTTGGGTGTTTGCAATCTGCTGCTGAACATTACGCCTGGCCTTAGAGCAGTTTGTATCCCCAGTGTGACTGTGTTGGAGAAAATAAATTTTTCATTTTTGAGTCATCATTACCTGGAGATAGCTTCTGGATTGTAGATAGAGAATTGTGTCCACTTCCTTCCCAGTGCTTGGACACCATCTGTGCAGACCCTCTGCTCAGATTGCTCCGAGTTTATACATGTATGAGTCTTCTTGTGTCTGGAAGATATTACTTTCTTGGTGTCATTCATCACATCTGACAGCCCTTAAAATCTCTCTACCACATGTCCTGCATGGATCTCTGAACTGTGATGGTGTGAGTCTGATGAAGACATACTATTTAGGACTAAATGTTCCAAGGAGTCACTGATCAGTAAATACAGCAACCTTTAGTAGAATAATAGTATTTGATGTTTTTCTCTATCCATGGCCTACCTAATATTGGGTTCTTAGCAACCTGAAGAAATTCAGGCATGTATTCCATTTTAGTAGAATGGACCTTAAATCCAATAGGAGAGTGTTTGGTTACTCTGGTAATGGTTGTGCCACTATTACACTTGCTCATCTTGCAGGCAGTAACCTTTATAAACCAAAGGGCTTCTTATTGGATTGCTGTTTATGTTTCTTCTTTAATAGCATGCAGATGACTTTCCAGCATCAGAACTCTAGTTAATAGGAGTGAGGGCTGCTCTAGGTAAGAAGCAACTTACCTTCTCACTGAGCAGTGAGTTGTATAGGTGTTGTCTTCAGCAATAGGGCCGTACCATTAGTTTGGAGAGCAAGCAATCATCTTGGCAATAACCTTGTTAATGTTTTAGGGTTCCTATGTGGCCCCTTTGGCCAACAACTTGATTAGACGTAACCGATTTCAAAAACTGAAGGCTTCATTTTGTGGCAAAAGAGTTCAGTCCAGGTTCAATATCCACCATTATTTGGTTACTCCATTTAGATCACCTTCATAGATGCATATATTTTAGAACACTTTATTAACTATATTCCACATGACCCCTCAAATAATTGTTAATTTTATCTGTCCCCTTATATACCCTCTCTTACCCCCTTTTCCCTCATACCCCATGTTTGATGATGTTCCTGTTCCAATCTCCATGTCCACCCCATCCTTATTTAATAAACTTAAGCATCAATTGAAAATCACAAAATATTAGTTTTAAATATATTCAAAATATTGCTTGTTAATATAGAAAATTAGGATTATCTTGGTCTTAACCTAAGATTCACAAAAATGACCAATGTGCATATCAATTATTCTAATACATCTAAATGTAAATATAACCTGTAATCATTAAAATGAAATAAATCACAAAAGTGTTGCTTATATTATATAATTTTTAAGTTATATATTATTATACTTATCTTTTCAGAAGCACATTTCAATATATTATATGAAATAATAGTATGTATTATAGAAATAATACATTAACTGAATGTATGTGTAGAATGGAAAAATACAAATGACATCACCATTTCCAGTCTCAAAGAAAACCATATTTTAATGGTCCATTAATCACTTGTAATTTTCACAAACTTTTATGGGGGAGAACATTCTGTTAAGGATATAGACCAGCTTAAGCTTTGAAAGTTTGATATCCATTACTACTTATCACTAGAGACAATGATGGGTTGATGTTGAATTGTGTATTTTTAACACTTTAATGAGCACACCATGGAAACCATGGCTGCTGCATTTACAGACAGTTTTTTTTTAATAAAGTAAGCTGCTATTTCCATGCTCTCTGTTTTATAGAACGAATGAAAGTGGCAACCTGCCAATATGGTACTGCGTTGCTATCTAATGAACTGTTTTCAGTTAGCCAGGCAACACTCTACATGAGCGTATTTAGCAGCAACAACCAAATATTGCAAATACAGTAGGGGTGTCACAGGAAGTGGACATTCTTTCATTTGACTGGTCTTGTGAACATAAAGTCCAGTGAAGACAGCTCTTCTATTAGTAATAAGGAAGGCACCAAGGACATGTCTTCTATGCTTGTCTACAGGGACTTTAAGTGTCCTGGGCTAAAAGCAAAATCATTCCACCTTCATATTGACTAAAATAATGCATAGAATCTAGCTATATATTTTTCACTCAAACATTCCTCCAAGATTAGGTGAATTATATTTCAATTTTACATTGACTCTGTTTTTCATAACAGCACTGCTCACCCCATCATACTGTATAATTGGCTACACATTTTTGGTTAACCATATTTCTTTTCTTGAAAAGCATGCATGGATTTCCATGTTTCAGCCTCAGCACCCAGAAACCAGGAGTTATGATGCTTGCCAGAAATCTTACCACTCAGGGCATGGAACAGAAGAACCAGAAGTCCAAAGATAAAGTGATCCAAAAGGCTAATATTAAAACTACAGCTGAGACTTTTGTTTTATTTCTTTCTACATTGTATCTTAGCATTAGTTTTACCACAAAGAGAATGAAAAAATGCTAGCAAATATTTAGAAATTATCATGATTAAGAAATATAATATTAAACTACAGTTAGCAAAATATATTTGTCCAACATCTTTCTCCTGTTTGAAATGTCACTCAAGGAAATCTAATAAATAAATAACAAAATTCTGAATATCATAATAGCTGACCACTTCAGATTTATTATTATTATCATTATTATTTTACTATTGTTATTACAATTACTGTTACTCCTCCTAAGTGAATGAAGGCAGCTATGCATACAACATAGCCCTACTAGCTGAGACCAGGGGAAAGCTGATGGGGAATCTCAACCAATCACCTTGTTTGTGGGGTGTGTTACCCCTGGGCCCCAAATAGCCTATAAAGCCATCCATTTGCACTTGTTTTCCCTCTTTGTTTTTCCTGTGCTTCGCGGGAACTCTGGCTTTGTAAGTCCCCCTTTTCTTACCCTTATTAAAGCTGAATATTTTATAATAAAGCTAGTCTGGTTAATTCTATCGACCACCCGCCAACAGAGAGCTTGCAAGTTGGTTCCCTTTTTCCACACTGATTTCTGATGCATCAAACTCGTATCATCATGCTGGCATGGTAAGGAACATCTTGGAATTCCAGTTTTTATAAATATGTGAAATTTACAAAATTTGTGAAAATGCCTTCTTGATTTTGTTTCAACATTGTGGTTGTGCAATTGGTGAACATCTACTTGTACTGAGTTATGTTACATGTTGGAATAGGTCTTCTTAAGTAATGCAGAAGTGAAATCAAGCTGTGTTTGAATAGAGAATGAGTATAATCAGAGAGATTAAGGTTTTCCGATGGAATTGTGCTGTTGTGAGCACATGAGACACAACCAGCACTGGTGGACAGAGATTATAAGGGAAAACAATTTCTGCGTGAGTATTCTGCGTGAGTACCTGTTAGCAGGTCTGTCTCCACAGCATCCCTAGAGAGCAGAATTTTCAAATCATGGGCTTTTTTGATCAGCTGTGTTTTTGAATTACTATGTTTCTTTTCTTTTTAACCTAGATTTCTGAGGGAAAAAACAACAACTGAGTTTTCCTTGTAAAAAACAGGAGCAACAAATCCAGTTTGAATTTAATGCATCATGTCAGTCTTTCAGTTTTCCTTCATCGATTCTTTAACATCTTTCCACCAAAATACTCAAGATGTTTCTTTTTATCTAACACTAAAATTTAAAACAAAGTTTAATCCATTTCCACTCATCCTATTTTGCTCCTTTGGTCTTTTCATTCACGGAATAAAAAGATACTATAATCATAAGTTGGCATTAATTGTCCTTCTACTTATAACTTTCCCTTTTAGTCTTAATTCTTTTCCTTCCCAATTAATCTTATAATAATTTTATAATAAATATATTGACCTCAAAATTCAATACAATTGGAAACAACAAAGGAATACTAGTTTCTAAAGCTCTTCAATTTTAAGTTCAATTTTTGTTCAGTTGAATTTATCTATGTTTTCTAAATATATGTGTCACATATTCACAAGCACACATAAACAAGAGTAATCATTGTAACAATACAAGAGAAAAATGTAAATAAGTAAAAAAATTCCAAAGATGATTGAGAATTTTTCTTATAAATGATTATTAGGTAGTTTTTAAGCTAACTGAGATAATTTTAAGAACATATAGAGAAATTTATAATATATAAAACATATATTTAAAACATAAATAAATAATCTTATTCATATAAGGAATTGTAATAAAAATAAGATGTGTATATTTGAAAGGATTATGAAAGGGAAAACTTTACATCATTTATAACAAATAATAGTTGTTGTAATTCCTGGGATACACATATACTTTCTAATCTCTGGTTCTTAAATAATTTAAAATAAAATGATAATTTATTCTTTCCAAATCACATTTTCTTTCCCTACTACATCTTAATATTAATTAGAAAAACAAAAATTGCATCTTATTTCTTGGGGACTCACTGTTTATTTCCTCATATTCTGTATAATTCCGATAAATATTTCTTTTTATTGTCTCTGGGTTTAGCCTGCTTTTCTTGAACTCCCGAAAGCTGCAGGTCCTTCTTCTAACATCAAGTCACATTAGTAACATCATTATTCCCATACAATGGCCTATGCTACCCTTGACCTTACCATTCCCCTGCAGAATGGCCAGTGTTTTCCTTGGCCTTACCATTCCCATACAGAATGGCCAACACTATCCCAGACCTTACAATAGTTTTTTTTTTTTTTTGAGAAAAGGGAAAAAAAAGTTTCCGCCTCCTCCCAGCCTCCCATTTCCCTCCCCTTCCCCCCCAAAATTCTCCCCCTCCCCCCACTGCTCTCCCCCTCCCTCTTCAGTCCAAAGAGCAGTCAGGGTTCCCTGCCCTGTGGAAAGTCCAAGGTCCTCCACCCTCCGTTCACGTCTAGGAAGGTGAACATCCAAACTGGCTAGGCTCCCACCAAGCCAGAACATGAAGTAGGATCAAAACCCCATGCCATTGTCCTTGGCTTCTCATCAGCCCTCATTGTTCGCCATGATCAGAGAGTCCGGTTTTATCCCATGCTTTTTCAGTCACAGTCCAGCTGGCCTTGGTGAGCTCCCAATAGATCAGCCCCACTGTCTCAGTAAGTGGGTGCACCCCTCGTTGTCCTGACATCCTTGCTCATGTTCTCCCTCCTTCTGCTCCTCATTGGGACCTTGGGAGCTCAGTCCAGTGCAAAACTCAAGGCAGCCATCAAACCGCACACACTAATAGTAGGAGACTTCAACACTCCTCTCTCACCAATGGACAGGTCAATCAGACAGAAACCTAACAGAGAAATAAGAGAATTAATGGAGGTAATGAATCAATTGGACTTAACAGGCATCTATAGAATATTCCACCCAAATAGGAAAGAATATACCTTCTTCTCTGCAGCTCATGGAACCTTCTCGAAAATTGACCACATACTCGGTAACAAAGCAAACTTCCACAGGTACAAAAAAATATTAGTAACCACCTGTGTCTTATCAGATCACCATGGATTAAAGTTAGAATTCAACAACAACCCTACCCCCAGAAAGCCTACAAACTCATGGAAACTGAACAGTCAACTACTGAACCACACCTGGATCAAGGAAGAAATAAAGAAAGAAATTAAAGTCTTCCTTGAATTCAATGAAAATAAAGAAACAACCTACTCAAACTTATGGGACACTATGAAAGCAGTCCTGAGAGGAAAGTTCATAGCACTAAGTGCCCACTTAAAGAAAACAGAGAAGGCACACATTGGAGACTTAACAGCCCATCTGAAAGCTCTAGAAAAAAAAGAAGCAGACTCACCTAGGAGGAGTAGAAGACTGGAAATAATCAAACTGAGGGCTGAAATCAACAAAATAGAAACACAGAAAACAATCCAAAGAATCAATGAAACAAAAAGCTGGTTCCTGGAGAAAATCAACAAGATTGATAAACCTCTATCCAAACTAATAAAACGCCAGAGAGTGAATATGCAAATTAATAAGATCAGAAATGAAAAGGGGGACATAACCACAGACACAGAGGAAATTCAAAGAATCATTAGATCTTACTACAAAGGCCTGTATGGCACAAAACTGGAAAATGTAAAAGAAATGGACACGTTTTTAGATAAATACCATATACCAAAGTTAAACCAGGACCAGGTGAACAACCTAAATAGACCTGTTAGTCGCGAAGAACTAGAAGCTGTTATCAAAAACCTCCCTACCAAAAAAAGCCCAGGACCTGATGGTTTCAATGCGAAATTCTACCAGAACTTCCAAGAAGACCTAATACCTATACTCCTTAATGTATTTCACAATATAGAAGCAGAAGAGTCATTGCCAAATTCCTTTTATGAAGCTACAGTCACTCTGATACCAAAACCACACAAAGACTCAACCAAGAAAGAGAATTACAGGCCAATCTCACTCATGAACATCGACGCAAAAATCCTCAACAAAATACTGGCAAACCGAATCCAAGAACACATTAGAAAAATTATCCATTATGATCAAGTAGGCTTCATCCCAGAGATGCAGGGCTGGTTCAACATACGAAAATCTATCAATGTAATCCATCATATAAATAAGCTGAAAGAAAAAAAACATATGATCATTTCATTAGATGCTGAAAAAGTATTTGACAAAATTCAACATCCCTTTATGATAAAAGTCTTGGAGAGATTAGGGATACAAGGGTCATACCTAAATATAATAAAAGCTATATACAACAAGCCGACAGCTAGCATCAAATTAAACGGAGAGAAACTCAAAGCCATCCCACTAAACTCAGGAACACGACAAGGCTGCCCACTCTCGCCATACCTCTTCAATATAGTGCTTGAAGTTCTAGCAATAGCAATAAGACAACATAAGGGGATCAAGGGGAGTCAAATTGGAAAGCAACAATAGTTTTTGAAAATCATTTCTCTTTAGTTTTTCCTGAATCTGGCTTCTGGTTCCACACTCTACTGGCTTTGCTCCTACTTCCCCATGTAGGACTGTCATAAACTTTCCTTAGACCCACTCTCCATTCTCAGTAGACTCTTTTCTAACTGACCTTATCTGTCTGTCTATTTATCATGTTTATAATAGTAAACTCTAGATGTCCACATCTCTAGACAATACATAACCCAATATTACATATCTCTCAAGTTCTTCAACTTTCCCATGTAAGTGTACAATGACTAACTGACTTTCAAAGAGACAAAATGAAATCTTGATGAAATGGATAACTCTAATTTCCATATTTTTATATTAACAGATTAAAATTGCCTAGCATTTAATAAAGCATTATAAAGCTTTTGAAGAAATAATAGAGTACAGCTTATTCATAAAACTAACAAACAATTCAGGAAAAATATATTTTAGGATTACTTTGACAATATTTTTTACATCTACCATCCTCTATAGTACTCAAAGAGATAAAGAAACTATCCTATAAATGAAATAACAGAGAATATCAGCAAAACGATAGTGCTATAAATACATCATATATTGAAGCTATAAATAAATTTATAAAAAGAGGTGTAAAAACCGTTTTACATTTTTAGCAGTTGACTGAAACCCTTAGGGCGGTCCCCATGGAGTTACCATATAAACCCAGATATTTCACTTCCAAAAATATTGAAAAGCGATGAAGACATATGCCCATGCTACCACTACTCATAGTAGCTAAGAGCTTATACGTGTGGTAATTGATAACTAGAGAAGCACATAATTATATAGTTCTGTAAAGTAATATAATTAAGTCATCAAAAATGACAAATGGGGGCTTGAAAGATGTCTTAGTTTTTAAGAGCACTGACTGCTCTTCCAGAGGGCACAGATTTGATTCCCGAAACTCACATGGTGGCTCCTAACTATTTGTAATTCCAGTTTCAAGTGATCTAACCTTCCACATCTGGATTTGGCAAGCACCAGGTATGCTCATGGTGAATGGACATACACACAGACAAAGCTTTTATTCACATTAAATAAATAATCAAAAATAGCAGAAAGATACATTTTGTAACATGGGTTATCATCATTATTAGTAAGAATGAACAGACATCAAAAGTCACCTATATTACTCCAGAGTGAAATAATGGGAAGACAAACATGTAGACTGCTTACTGTTTGAGTCTAAGGGGACATTAAGACAATCTGTGTAGTAAGCACTGCATTTCCCATCAGGATGGAAACGTCTGAGGCTAAATGGAGGTGCTACTTCTTAACACTAAGAATGTGCTCAGTGATTCTGAATTGGTCCCTTTGACAGGATTCATTTCCTACTGTTCAGTTTTGTTTCTTTAATTGTTTCCTTAGCATAATAATCTCATCATTCTGGTCTCCCCTGTTGCTCAACACCTCCCTGACAATCCTGTATCTGTCCTTCACCTAATGAAAATGTGTTCCCAGCCTAGTTCCAATGAAGCCTATAGAAGCTTGCATGTAATTGGACATCCCAACAACCACACACTGACTTCTGATTACCACAAGGCAACAGCAAATCCTGTCATTGACCTCTATGACATGCTTTCATGTAGTGTCTAACTCACTTTTCTGACCAAGCAGCATGAAATGCTTTGCTCTTCCTGTGGCTTTTCTGACTATATCGCAAGGAGTACAGCCTCAGAGTCCAGCACTGATAGTCCCTTTATCTCTGGACTCTAACCTGTCCTTTGACCATCACTTTGCCCCAGGACCTCTTCCCAGAGCATCTTTGTGGCTTATATCCTAATGTTTTGTGGTTCTCTGTCTAGATGGTGATTTTAATTAGCCTGTCTTTCAAACCCTTAACTGTCTTTATTGTCCTTATCATAATGCATGTTTGTCATCAACTGATTTCTCTGCTCAGTTGTTTATTTTATATTTCCTTGAAATTAACATCTTAAGTATAGAGGATTTGGGGTTTTGTTTTATATTTTAAGTCTTAGATTTAAATATTCTACGTGATTTTCATCATCACTCTTGTGTCCTTTTTGCAGAGTCCATATGATTTATTATTTTTTAAATAACTATTGCAAATTGATAGTCATATGATATCGATATGTTAAAATTTCATAAAGCCTATAACAAGCAGTTATTAGATTTGTAAGTGGGATTCCACTGTTGATGCCTGTTTTGGTTATTAGTGTTCCTGAACTTCAGATTCTTAATACATCAGGCTTATATTCCTTTTCATTTCAGTTCCATGAAATGTGAATGTTTTCTGGGACACATAACACTTTTTATTAAACATTAGTAGTTACCCCCTTCCTGAATAAGAAGCTAACTCATATATTCCTCCAAAGACAGTTTTGCTTCATGTTTTATCAAAACTTTACTGGAAGTTGTATTTGTTTCCTTGTTGACTTATTGATTGAAAAGTTGATGAATTGATTTTATGTGTGTAAGTGTATATCTGTATGTGCATGTGTCTGGATACATTGGTGAAACTCTAATACTGTTATTTCCCCAAATTCATCTCTATAAGTCTCAGGAAAAGTATCATACATACATACATGCATATATACATAAACACACACATATGTATATTAAAAATATATTTCTAATACATGTAATATTATATATAAGCTATAAAAAGAAAATCAAACACAGCAAACAATAATAAATAACAGTGTAATTTATTTTCCACTTGTCTTGAGAAGTCATCTGATGCATGGCATTTAAACCAGGAAGCTTGCTCATGAAGATGCTGACTCAAATCCACAGTAGTTCCTCTGAGTGAGTGAAAGAGGGAAGGAGGTTATCAGGGCCACAGAAACCCTCTGATCCACAAGTTCTCCTGATCCACGGAGACTCACTCAGTTCACCAGTTCCTCAATGCTGCAAAGAACAAAGAACTCACTTGAGGATCTCACTGGTGGAGAACCCTTTGTGCTATTTCTTGTTTCATGCCAGGCCATGGTGTGTAGAGAGAACGGACTGTATAATAAGGCACATGGCTCTCTGTTAGAAACTTTCCTAGAGCAGAGAGCTGCTGATAAAAGCCAGTGAGCTGTGTCTTCGTGCTCCAGTGAGCGGTAGAGGTTTCCCAGAGCCTTCAGTGACTGTGCAATGAAGGACAACAGGGGAATGGGCCACAAACCCGAGCTCCCTTTGCTCTGTTCCTGAAAGTAAGAAAGAGCATCAAAAGAATGAAAGGGACTGAATCTCCAACAGAAAACTGTTGTATATTCTTCCTTTGGGTCAAGGCATGGTTTGCATTATAAAGCAAAAAGACTCCTAATATAACATTTATGAATACCTTGGACCTTGGCTATACACCGAGAAGTGGTGGGAAATGTGTCTGTTTGTTGGATGGGATTATTAGCTAGGGATAAGTTTGCAGTATCTTTTGTAATTAGGAATAAATGACTAAATCTTGACTGCTTTTCTTTCATTTTTTTCTCCCATTTGCTTTTTAAATTTTTCCCTTTGTAATTGTTTACATTAAATATGTAGTAACCCTGCTACTTGTATTACCTAAGAAATACTGTCCGGAAATTGCTTATTTGAAGAATGTTAGATCATTATTTGTAAACCAGTTTCTCTGAACTATTAGAATTTATAGTAAGTCAGCATTTCCAAGTATTGAACATTAATTAAATCATGGTGTTAGAATCAGCTCTGCCAGAATTTTAAATTACTCTATTTTTAAAATATCATGAATTATTTCCTTTAAAACCACTGCATAAGTCTTTAGAAATCACTGAAATCATAACTGTAAAGCAATTCTGAGTTCCATTTTAAAAATTGTTTTCCAGTTTAAATTTACACACTATAAACATGATACTAATACACTGTTCTGTTAAACACACAGGATGATTCAAATTTTCATAGAAAAATAACTGCTGGAAACGACCCATAGTACTGTAGACATCCAACCTCTGTCTTTTTCACTCCCCTTACTGCTTTTGGGGTTGTCTGTTTGCTGTTTTATGTAAAGTATACTGCTATGGGGTACACACATATAAAGTTCATAGACCAAGCTCAGAGTTTGGTCCTCACAATATATATTGTGTGAGGCAGGGTCTCTTATTGTACAGTGTTGTGCATACTAGGTTAGTTGGTCTGGAATTATCTAGAATTTCTCTTATCTACACCTGCACAACTAACTTTATGTGGGTTCTGGGGATCAAATTCGGGTTCTCATGATTCAAAAGCAAATTCTTTATCCACCAGCTTAACCTAAAATAATTTTTATCTGTCTTCTAAATATAGGCATAACAGATGTTTGGCACTAGATCTTCTAAACCCAAGAGGTCCTACTGTGTTTTTCTAGAGTGCATCTTTCCAATAGGTTTTCCATGGAATTATGCTGGTCTTTTAAATTAAGTTTATTTTAATTTCTTGACTTTCAATAATCAAGTGTGAGGACATGGAATGTTCTTATTTGACAAATAAGCAAACAAAAATAATTTATTGTCTTTGTTTATATGGGTAAATAGTGAGTTAAGATAGGTAGAAATTTGGGGATCTAATTAATAAGGTTTTAGCATAGCTATGACCATGATGTTGAAAATTTAGAAGACAGTTCTTCTAAATTATATAACTTAAATAGTCAATAAAATTAAATTGGGTTAGTCATTTCAGGTTTTACTGAAATGATCCAGTACCCACAGAGAAGAAGCGCTCAAGACCTGTTTATGACTACCTAGTTGGAACTGGAATCATGTCACCTAAAAGAATCAGTTTTCATACTGTTCTGATTGCACAAAGCACACAGATGTTTACTTCAGTTTTCTAGCTAACCCATAGACCAGGAGGAGAAAGCAAATGAGCTTGCTTTGGTAATTGCGTTCTCTCTTGTGATCATTAAATGTGTTTTATCTTTAACATGCTAAAATGCTAAGATACCACAAGGGAGCACTAACTCTAGAATTAACCTGCTAAAACTGAGAAAGCCCACAGATTTGCACTTTAAGCCTTTCTTAAAGAGCTCTTTTCAGTGTTATTTTCCAAAGTGATACTGTAAAGTTTTATCAGCAGAAATCCAGGGACATCACTTAACCTTTCACGGAGGCCACAAGCCAGCTTTCTGTACTTAGAAATGTTGACTGTCATTATCGAAAATATATAAACCATCTTTTCTAGTGTCTAATTTTAAAATTTCATCTACTAATGAGACATGGAGAACCATGAGATGTACAAGAGAAAAACAGAGAATGAAGTGATAAAAAGGAGTTAGAAAATGTGTCTTGTGATATATGGTCCTCTGTCTAAGGATGGTAGTCTGTGTTGTAATACTCAAATGATTTTTACATAGAAGAGTTAATACAACCTTGAGGAACATAAGCCAGACAGAGTCTAGTCTACTAAGGATACTAACAGTTTAAAAGATGTATATTTTTTTCCTAGATACCTAAATTAACTAGTAATAAACCTCTCTCTCTCTTTCTCTCTCTCTCTCTTTCTCTCTCTCTCTCTCTCTCTCTCTCTCTCTCTCTCTCTCTCTCCCTCTCTCTCTCCCCCTGTGCATGTGTGTGTGTGTGTGTGTGTGTGTGTAGACTATAGGCCAGTATTAGGTGTCTTCACTATGATGGGGAGAAATTCAAATTCTCAGTTTTTCTGCAAAAGCACTTGACTAACAATGGCTTCTCCCCAGCCCAGCTAAACATGTCCTAAGGACATGAACTTGCAATACATAGCAGTTACCACTGTATCATAGATATTTAAGTAATATAATATTCATTGGCTACAATCTATAAAAGGAAAAGTTAAAACTGTTCTACTTCCATGACTTCTCAGATGGAAAGATTCCTCTCTGCAATGAATCTTTTCACTTGCCTTACTCTGGGGGCAAAATGTATTATAAATTCATTATTCTATCAACAGAGAAAAGATAACTATCTTTCTGCCTAGGCCATTGCAGGAACAATCTGAATTCTTAGGATACTGTATTCCTGTGTTTGGTTTTTCACAGGCCACCACCTGTGAATAATGACAATGAGGTCATAAATCAGCTTTTGACAGAGATTGGTCCGTCAGTCTGTTAGTCACTCAGTGGATTGTTCTCTTTAAGGATCTGTCTGTTAGTGGGTTAGGCTTTCAGGGAATTGGTTTCTTGGTAGATGGGTCTCTCAGTAAGTCTGATAGACACAACCAAGCAAATCGATGCATAGTCAGTATCCACGTTTGCTGATGAATGCGAGGCAAAACCAAATGATTCATAAAGTTAGATGTTAGCCAATATATTTTTTCTTCATTTTATTTAATTAATTAATTTATTTTACTACCTAATTTCCATTTCCCTGCACTCTTCTCCTTCCATTCCCTCCCAGTACTTCATGCGCCTTCTCAATCCACTCCTCTGATTTTGTTCACAAAGGGTCAGACTTCCCATGCACATCAACAAAGCATGGTATTTCAAGTTGCAATAAGGCTAAGTGCCTTTCCTTGTATTAAGTCTGCACAAAGCAATCCAGTATGGGTATTACATTCCCAAGAGGCAGCAAAAGTGTTAGGAACAGCCCCTGCTCACATTGTTAGGAGTCCCACAAGTAGATCAAGCTACACAGCTGCCACATATATGTAGAGGGCCTGGGTCAGTCCAATGCAGGCTCCATCTTACAACCTATGAGAACTGTATGTGATGAAATCAAGCATTATATACAAGGAAATCAACTTTAAATTTTGTCTGCCTTTTCTCCTCTTATTCTCACTGTTAATTGTGCCACTCAGAAATCATGGGGAAGCCACACTGGGCTGATCCGGAAGCTGGTTCCAAGTCTGTGGCAGTTTGAGATTCAGAAATCGGTGGGAATGCAAACGTGTGCTTGCAGATCCCCATAACTTTCATTTCTCCAGATGGGGCACTGTTAATATTCAGGATTTGTGGCGATGCTCTATTTTAAAACAAATAGAGTACAGCCGTAAAAAGTAAGTTTGTCTGCCATATGGCTGTTTATTTCTGAGTGCAGAGACTAACTGTGAGATGCTCGGCTCTGCAATATGGAACAGCGACGTAATCACACCGGTGCACCTGCTTTTATAGCGAGAAACATTTGCAATGACATTGAACTTACTGTATTGTGATCTGAAGAATTCCTTATTATTTCGGAGACTGTGAGGAGTGGTCTGATTTATAAGATGTGGAAAATGAAATTCTATACTAGGAGCAGTTACCCTTTTAATATATGTATTATTTAAATATGTAAAAGAGCTTAGTTAGGTCAGTAAAAGGATATGGTTGAAAGGAGTATGACCTGGAGCAGAAAGTCCTGTGCTCCAACTCTCCCTGGGACAGGGACTCCTTATGTAGCCAGTGGCAGGAAATGACATTTCTCTACCTAATCGAGCCTATCTTTATAATTGGAATTTAAATAACGGAATCGCAGAATTATAGATTTCTTAAAATTTTATCTAGGTTTGCCTCCCAGAAAGATACAACCAGTATATCAAATGAAGCCTTTTCTTCTGCTACATAAAGAGTAAATAAAGCAAACAAAAAACAACAAAACAAAACAATTTCTATTTCCTAATCAACAGAAAGTGGTTTTCAAGGCCAGAGGTGAAACTTTGGAGAGGGTGTCTTCTCCTGTTGCTGAAGAGTCAGAGAAGGAGTGGGCTTTTAGGAGCCTGTGCAGGACTCAGAGTGTTGTACCAAGCAAAGGATAAACAATCTCTCTCATGTGCTTACTTATCTGCTGAGCTTTTTGAGGCTCAACTGCTGAGATCTTGTGGAGACATCATGTATGACTCTAGTCTTTCCTCTATCCTTCCAGAGACACCATATTCCATACTTAAGCCATGCAATCTTTTTACAAGCTTTTGATCCTGGTGGCATTAAACCTGACATTATTAAACAGCCAATCTACAACAAACAATTTCTTACAATAATTATGTACAGTCTTGAGGCAGCAAAACTATATAGATCTATGAAGTTAAATATCAAGGTTGTGTCCAATACTCATTATTGTATATGAGAAAAGTATGGCTTTTCATAGAGTATTAATCTAACTGTTGGATAAACTTTATCATACTTTCAGCATTAGATTTTGAGTCTCATTTTTACCAAAAAAAAAAAAAAAAAAAAAGCTTTGCTATCACCCTCATTAATGTGGCTACTTTTTAACGTGATTGGTTCTTTCCTGACAGGTATATAGTGCATTGTGGGAACCTCTGATGTGCCCCTTTCTGCTCACCAGTTTTGATGGCCATGAAGGGCCCATGCTCAGTCAGCAGGAAGCACTGGGAGATGACGTCTATCAAAGGAGAGTGTCCCAGGCGGCCAGCATCCATTCTCCAACAGTTTTAGGAGTCAGAAGTTAAGGTGTCTGAAGGGCTAATTCTTTCTGACACTCAGGATTACTCTGTCTCTAAAGTCTGGTGACAGGTGGCCCTCCAGAGCGACTTGGGAAGAGCAAACTTCAACTGTGTAAATCCCTCCATTTGATTGGTTTATAGGCAATTCTGGAGGGCGTTTCCTCCAGTATTGATCCTAGTGGAAAGACCCATTCCACTGTGGTGATATTATCCCTGGGCAGATTGTCCTGTCTTTGTGGGAAATAAGACCCCATAGAGAATAAGGCCATAGGCAGCATTTCTTTTCTATATGCCCTCCCTTTTCTTCCTATGACAGGTTATGGCTGTGAGTTCCTGTTCTGATTTTCCTCAATGATGGACCAAACACTCCAAGCCAAATAAACCTTAGTGTGTCCAAAAGCTTCCCAGATTTCTTCTGCCTCTGCTTCCTGTTTTAAAATAGGAAAACTAATCTCAGCACTGAGGAGCTGGATGCACAATGATCAGAAGTTCAAGTTATCCTGGGCTATACAGTAAGTATAAGGCAGTTAGAGCTATATGAGACAGCATCTTGTTGGTTCCCAGCCTTAGACCCGAAATAATCACACAGAAAGTACATTATTTAAGTCACTGCTTGGCACATTAGCCCTAGCTTCTTCTTGGCTAATTTTTATATTAATTTAACTTATTTGCCACGCACTGCGCCCCTCATCTGCGCTCTATGCACTAGAACCAGTTTGCGAGCTTCAGGCAAGTGGCTGGAGGTTGAGGAAGCACACGCAGAAACAGACCAACACATGGACCTCCAATCGCTGGTATAAAAGCCCTTCTTTAAAAGCACCGTGGAGGCTTAAATACCCTGCAGTCAATGGCCAACAGTTGAAAATCCCACCCTCTGATCCTCTAGATAAAGCACAGCTTTTAGTAACTTCAATTAGAAGGCTCTAGCAGGGAACAGCAGCTGAAGGCCAGGACTCAATTAGTCCCAACACCTATTTCCATTAATCTGTGTGTTGGCACGAGGCTGTGGTCTACTGGGTAAAAGTCCCAGCGTCTGTCTCCAGTGGCTCCATGGTGTCTCTCTGACTCTGCCCTTCTTCCTCCCAGCATTCAGCTTAGTTTTCCCTGCCTATATAAGTTCTGCTGTGCTATAGGTCCAAAGGAATTTCTTTACTCATTAAAGGTAATCAGAGTACACAGAGGGGACTCCCATATCACCTCCCATTTTGTGTTTAAATAAAAAGGAGTGTTTTAACTTTAACATAGTAAAATTACATATAACAAAACAGATATCAAACAAGAATTAGTTATATTTATATCTACTTTATCTTTTATCATAACTGTAACTATAACTCTATTCGTCAACTCCATCAAAGACTCCAGAAGGATATAATATTACCTAAGTAAACAGGAAATGCATTGTAAGCAACTTCCAAAACTCCAGAATTGACAGAGATATCTCACTGCCTGGACAGTTACCCAAAGTTCTTCTGTACCATTGGGGCCTCCATCTTCAGCCTACGGGCCCATTGTATCCAGCAGACTTTTCCATGAAGCAAAAAATTTCAAAGACAGTTCAGTCACTTTCTTTTGTATCCTGGAGAATGTCTCACAGACTCTTTCATGAAGCAGGACCCCACAGGATCATCTCACCTTTAGGCAAGTTCAGCAGTCATTTCTCTGTGGGTTCTGCATGTCCAGGTAAGCAGTCTAGGCTAGAGCAGTTTCTTGCTGGAATGGCTAACCAACTCCATAAGGATGCCCACCTTCCTCTTGAATTAACTTGTGCTGCCAGGAGCAGATGTGTCTCATTGTCATGAAAAGTCCTAAGTTATTAGAACATATTCAATGCCATATTCTGAAGGTCTCAGAGAGATTTGAAGAATACCTATCTAACTGAAATATATATCTATTCATCTAGAAATCTAATAAACATGACTACAAGCTTGACTATTATATTGAGTATCTATTAACTTATATTTCTTAATTATATATTACTTTTTAAATGAGCTATATAAACATAATACCTTAATCAAGATCAGAAATATATAGATATATATAATTTATATACCTTAAATTTGTATCAATAAACCAAGTTCTAAAACAATGCAAATTATTTATATATATATTATATCACCCTTTAAATGAAAACAAACAATTATAGACAATATTTGGGAATATGGGCATAGTTATTTCTCTCCAAACTGCTTCCTGCTGTTTATT
>NW_026067905.1:4816535-4826343 GCF_014885135.2 Alexandromys fortis | reverse complement strand
TATATAATGCTGCCAGCATGGTGGAGCCATTCCTGCCACTGAGAGACATGCACACAACCTCATTCTCAAGCACATAGCCAGTCTGTGTTGCCATTAAGCAAGCTGCAGCAGTTTGCTCACAAACCCACTCAAGTGCTCTGTAGCCGGACTTTCTACCGATGGCCCAGCCTAGCTAAGTTCTGCCCTGCTATGTGTCCAAAGCAGTTTTTTTTTATTTATTAATGGAAATCACACCCCACAGAGGGGACTCCCACATCAGTATCTCAAACAGATAATTAAATTTCTAAGTACATACGGTAGATACGTGTTAAAATGTATAAATTTAGGAAATTTTATAAATATTTATAAAGTGAATATACAGGAAAGAATCACAATGGAGAACGGATGCAATTATATTATAATCTTAAAAATAAAATAAAATAAAAAGAACATTGAAGGGAAGGAAAGTTGTCTCAGCATTTAAGAGCATCTACTGTTCTTGGAGTTGACCTTTATTGGGTTCCCAGGACCCACAGCTAAAGGCTTCAAAGCACCTGAAATCTAAGTCCTTGGGCTTTAACACCATCTTCTGGCCACTCCTGGCCCTGCTGTTCTGTGCACATGGGGATACATAAACATGTGCACACACACACACACACACACACACACACACACACACTTAAAATAAATTTTAAATAGAACCTTGAAAATTGAAAAGACTTTTCTATCATCCTCTATGTCCTTAATCGTTCTGACAACAGAAATTAATACATAGATGTTATTCTAATATTGGTTATTTCCTTAATATTTTAGAATGTAATTCATCCAAATATAGTAGTTTATTTCATGAACTGACAAGCATTTTTCTGCAAATACCAATTTACAAATAGTTTAAACTCTGCAGCCCATAAAGTCTGTTGCATTTGCTGAACTCAACCACTGAAACAAAACCTTAGACAATGTGTGAAAGAATGAGTGTGTGTGTTCCAACAGAATGATTGACAGAGCAGGCGGCAGGCCAGTTTTGACCCTTCTAGTTTTTTCCTAATTTGATTTCTGTTTCTTTTGAATATTTACAGAAACAAAACCACAGCCTAGTGTTTCTAGTGTTTTATGTTTTTCCCCTCTTTCTTTACATTGTGTTTGTAAAATATGTGCTTTGAGGTTGTAGGGTCTTTTCTCCACATTAGTTGCTTAATACCCTATTCCATTCGTACTCCATTCTTCATTTCCCATTCTAATATTGGTGGGGGTTTCAGATGTTAGATTTCTAGCACAATGCTCCTGGAACTCTTGTGCATGAACCCAGACCTGAATGTGATGAGTTTTTAGCAGTGTATACACTTACAATGAAATTACTGGGTCATAGGGCATTCATAGCTGTAAATGTACTTAATAATGCCAATCTATTTTCTACAGTGGCTGGACTGAGAAACTCTACCATCAGAAATGTGAGCCTCAGCTTTTATCTGACATGTTGCTAGAGCTTCAATGTTTACTGAAAAACACAGTTTTCATGATGTGTTTGTTAATCCTATGACACTCAGCCATTATGAATTATTTTAGAATATGATATATGCTTATAATGTGCTTTGGGAAAAACCATCCTCACTCCCTCTGCTCAAACTGTCCCCCTACGCCCCCCCCCAACTTTCCCCTCGAATCTTTTCGCAGCTTTTAAAACCCCACTGAGTCTCTTATTGTTGCCAGCGTGTAAATGTATGCAGATCCATTTATAAATGGAGACTGTGCTTTCCTTTTACAGTCACCCAGACCTGAATAATCACACAACACTATATTAATTACAACACTGTTTGGCCAACTGTTCAGACATATTTCTAGATAACTATTACATCTTAAATTTATCCATTTCTATTATTTTGTATTTTACCACAAGGCTTGTGTTTTTTTTTTTTTTTTTTTTTTTTTTTTTTTTTTTTTTTTTTTTTTTTTTACCTCTTGCATCTTGGGTGGCTACATGGTATCTTTCTCCTTCCGCAGCTACATGTTGTCTGCCTGACTCCACCTTTCTTCTTCCTGCATTCAGCTTAGTTTTCCCAGCTAGCTATATTCTGCCTTGCCATAGGACAAAGAAGATTCTTTATTAAACAATCATAATAAAACATATTCACAGCATACAGAAGGGCATCCCACATCATTTCCCCCATTCAGCTAGAGAGATTCTACTACCAACTCCTTAGCCTTAGCTACAAATCCTTACACAAATCATATTGCCCTTGAAAGCCACCGGGTCTTGAGATACTCCTCTAAGGTTAAATAAAGTCTCCTCTTCCTGCTAAGGTTGTATTGAATTTTCATCCTTTGTTTACTTCTGTATATTCAGGTTTAAAAAAAATAAGAGTCAAAAATTCCTAGTTTTTCTAGGACTCAGAAATAGTAATTCATTAAACCTAGGAAGTCACTGAAGTTGACCAGATGATCCAGATCCTTCCTCTCTGATGTTACATATGTGGTAAGGATAGCTAAGGAGACTGAGATCAGCCAAACTGCCTAAATAAGACTCTCTGACATTTTCAACTACCTATAATTCAGGGAGGGAACTCGCAGATTATAGTTTTGTGATCCATGGTACATGTTGAGATGGCCTTTAAGTGCTAGAGCTGTCTTTGATTCTGCCCTGCTCCTGTAAAGACCTCCAAACTCATTGTTTCAATAAGTTGGATATCTGTGGCAAATCCCTTATCTGAGATGAGCAGTTTTGTGTTCACATGAACCTTGGAAAGTGTGTTGAAACATAATGTTCAGTGAGATGTTATTTAGGGATAGTGTTTAGGGTGGGTAAATTATGGAGGTAGAACTTATTTGAAATGGATTACTGTACTCATAAAACAGACTTGTGAGCTAACCAACTCTTCAAATGAATGAATTTAAGACAAAAAAATCTGCGTATGAAAGATGATTGGCATGTTCATAGAGAGCTAACCACTTGATGATTTGATCCCAGATGTTGGAAGATCTGTAACTATGAATAATATGTTTCTGTTGCTTAAAAATCTAACACCTGGCATTTACTATAACAATCTACTGAGCCAAGATGTCCTAATATGAAATATTTTAGAAGGAGTTTTCAGTCTTCAAATACAGTAATATTTTATTTACCCATGATCCACATCAAAGTAAGGATAATCAATCTTACTTGAAATGAGAGAAATTAAATAAGAAAGAACAGCTCATAGAGAACAAAAGTGTCTAAACTAGTTCTCAAGAAAAATGTGTTATCTGGAGAAGGATGTTGTTTAACAGAATGTAAGAGTATTTTAGACTGAAACATGATGTTTACAAAAGAAAAACAGTAGAGAAGACTGTAGAACCCAAGGCCCCTGAGACAATTTAGTAGGCATGCTACACAAGGCAGGAGGAGAGAGTGATACTCAAGGGGTTTCACAAATATGAAGAAAGAAGCAGATAGATTTTGAATGACAAAAAAATAAGTTTAGTACTATTCCATATTTAATACCAAGCCATGGTGTGAGAAGAAGAAAATAATAAAATTTGAATTTTTACTTTGTATAGGCAGAAGTCTTCAAGACTGAAATTTTTAATGAAAACCAGTTAAATGTTGTGATAGTAAAAGAGAATTCAAGACTGCAGAGCTGGAAATAAAGTTAGAAAATCAAATTTTGTGGATTCAATCAGTTCTGACATAGGGTACATGTCAATCACTTCCTATTAAAGTGGATACACTTAAAAATCGGACACATCATTGGCCACCTAGACAGCCAAAGACAGAGATAACAGCAGTGTAGAAATATCAGTAAATACTATGGTTAGTGAAAATAATGTAGTTATAAAAAACTCATAAACCCGAGATGAAGAATGATAAGATATTTTATGGAATAAACAAAGTAGGGAAGGATTGTGGTAAGTCTCAATAAGGCATGGGATGGAGACGTAGTCTTTAAGCTGCTTTACTTTGCTTGAGTACATAAGAAGCTATGTATATTCCTAAATAGGACACCAACAACAAATTAATAAATCACATCTTTGATAACATTGTCAATCAATAGACTTAATTAAAATTAATTACAGGTACACAGGTGAGAAGTTATTTATAAAAAAAATTGTTAACTCCCTAAATACAATCCTATGAGATGCGGGTATGTAGGTGAAAGATTGACTGAAGTTGTTCTTTCATTTATACAGATCTGGAGTGGTAATCACCCATGCTGATGTGGGACTTTTTTGGTGATGTAGATGTTTAAGGGAAAGTACATTCCTAGCCTACTCTCTTCTTCTTCATTCTTTTACTCTACCCATGAGCTGAAAATTTTTGAATTGCAAGAATGTTGGGAGCAGTGAGACCCCAGATCCTGAATTTCTTGTAATCTCCTGATCTGAGTACCTACAGCTGCTCTGAGCATGAGACCTTCAGGAGTTCTTGATGGCAGACAAGTGGTTTCTGGTGGGTTTGGCTGGGGCGTGGCTATCTCTAATATAATCTGCCCCTGAACACAATAAAGGGGGCATTCTTGGGGAATTCAAGGATCACCCGTGTCTCTGTCTGTCTGTCTGTGTATTTTAACCTCCAGCTCCCTTTCCCGAAGCTCGCGAACTGGGTGCCAGCACACAGAACGCAGACACGGGGGCTCAGTGTGCAGCACAAGAAGGCTACTAGGAACAGAAACAACCTATGATTATCAATTGATCTTGTAATTCAGGAGAAAAGAAAATGGTTACTCAGGAAGAGATTTGCCAGGTTCAATGTAAACAGAAGCTTCATTGTCCTGCCCTGTCCCACAGCCACTTCTAAATAATCACTCAGAGGTTTGATATTAAATACTGTATGTTTGGCATATAGTTGGGGCTTATTATTAACTAGCTCTTACATTTCAATTAATCCATTTCTATTCATGTATGTATTGTCATGTGGCTTGTGACTTTAGCGGTCTGTTGGCTCTGGCTTCTTGGGAGGCTGACTCCTGTCTCTCCCTCACTGGCCCTTTTTTCTCCCTGTATCTCCTTTGGTTTTTCTACCTTGCTTTCTTCTGCCTTGTTATAAGCCAAATAAATTTCTATATTAAGCAATGAGAACAACACATATTCACAATATACAGAAGGATTATCCCACCACAGTTCAATAGATCATGAGTAAGAAAACAAAAACAGCAAGAATCAAAAGACAGTTTCTATCAATTGTTTCTTTACAGTTATTTCTTTACCACCTTCATCCATAAGAAACATCAAGTTAGTCCCCTGACAACATCCTCTACTTTTTTGAATACAATGGATAATTCAAAAAATACTATAGAATATGCTACACAAATGTTTATTTGCCATTGTAAAGATTCTTTTATGTACCAAGTCATTACAAGCAGGTAACTGAGGCTCAACTATGTGTGATAACAACCATAGCAGCGGTGAATGCAATTGTTCTCACAGCATCCACACAATTAAGCTACATGCTTGTTACCCTCTGGTATTTCAATATAATCTGCAACCCATTGGCTATTGTCAGGGTGTCCCCGTACTCCTGCAGTGGACTATATTGATTAAGGAAGTACATCATATCTTTTTTTTAAATTTATTTATTTATTAAAGATTTCTGCCTCCTCCCCGCCACCGCCTCCCATGTCCCTCCCTCTCCCCCATCAAGTCCCCCTCCCCCATCAAGTTACCCTCCCTCATCAGCCCAAAGAGCAATCAGGGTTCCCTGCCCTGTGGGAAGTCCAAGGACCACCCACCTCCATCCAGGTTTAGTAAGGTGAGCATCCAAACTGCCTAGGCTCCCACAAAGCCAGTACGTGCAGTAGGATCAAAAACCCATTGTCATTGTTCTTGAGTTCTCAGTAGTCCTCATTGTCCACTATGTTCAGCAAGTCCGGTTTTATCCCATGCTTTTTCAGACCCAGGCCAGCTGGCCTTGATGAGTTCCCATGGAGAAGCTAAATAAGAAGGTGAATCCAAAGAAAAACATATAGGCATCCTCCTGAATATTAACCTTCATCAGGCGATGAAAGGAGACAGAGACAGAGACCCACATTGGAGCACCAGACTCAAATCTCAAGTTCCAAATCAGGAGCAGAAGGAGAGAGCACGAGCAAGGAACTCAGGACTGCGAGGGGTGCACCCACACACTGAGTACATCATATTTTAAGACTTATAGGAAGATAGCTATTTCAAAACTGCAGAAGTGAGCCCTCCCTTCAGTTAACCTTCTGAAATAAGTTTAATTAGCCCAATTTACTAGGAAGGAGATTAAAAATCCCATTATCATGAAATGACGAATAACTTCTTAAATTAAACCTTGATTGAAAATACCCATTTAGTCACTATGATTTTTTTGTATTCTTCTCCTTTGAACAGAAAATATATCAGTACCCAATTGTGACAAGAAACAGACATTTATAAGCATAGAAAACTTGCATCCATTATGTCAGGAGAATGACGTATTAAGAGATTTTAATCAAACTGAGTTCTCACAGAATCCAGGTGAAGTCAGTATTCAGAAGGATGTGGCAGACATTGGAGACTAGTCTGGAATAGACATTATAAATTAAATCATGATACATTTACTATGTATCAGGCTACATAGTAAACTCTTGTCTAAAAACAACAAAAAGAAAAACAAATAATTAGAAATAATATTAGAAAAATACACTACAACTAGATCAGAAAAAGGTACACACAATCTGGCATTTCAGGAAGGATTTAGACATATATAACCCTCATTAATTTCCTGAGTATTAAGAACTGAAGATCTTTTGAGAGGTATACCAGTGACAAATATTATGCAAGAATAAAAATGCACAAAATTAAATATATATGTATATATAATAAGTAATCAAATAAATATAATTATATAAATACATGATAAATAAATATATACACATATGTATATATAAATATATTCAATGTATATATAAATAAATATTNTTGAATAAATATTACTATTAAAATATAAAAACATAAAATTTTTATGAAGAACTTTTTTATGATTGATTATCTTTAAGGGAAGAATAGATCAGCATAAGGATGTGTACTTTATTCTTTAATAATCCTTATAACTTCTGCTGTTTCCTATAAGGTAAGAAATCTTAGCGGTAGGAAAACACAAATAAAACAATCCCACACTAGCTCATAATTGACTATAGTGAAGGGTTCTTTATTTAGGGGAGACTCATAGATCACAGTCCTCTACATGAGTGGGCAACAGGAACCAAATTCAGCAGTCAGACAAGAGAGGAGAGACAGAAAGAGACAGAGAGAAGGAGAGAGAGAGAGAAAGCAGGCATGGAAGCACACAAGTTTTTGATAGCCAAGCCATGCCCAACCTGGTCCAGCATTTCAAAGGCAATTGGTTGAAGGAGGTTCCTAACCCTTTTGTCTAAAGAAAAAAGTTCCAAGCCCAATACAAAACTATATACAATAAGAAAATATAACAAGTATGTGTGTTCCTGCCACCTGGCTCCTGGCTGCCTGGCTAGCTTTTGCCCCAAAATAACAACACACAAATTATATTCATTTAAACACTGCCTGGGCCATTAGTTCTATCCTCTTATTGGCCAAGTCTCACATCTTGATTAACCCATTTTTAATAATGTGTGTACCACCACAAAGTGGTGGCTTACTGGGAAGATTCTAACCACTATTCGTCTTGGGTAGGAGAAGCATGGTGACTGCCTCGTTGCCTTCTTCCCAGCATTCTGTTCGGTCTATTCCACCTATCTAAATTCTGCCCTATCAAAAAGTCAAGGCTGTTTCTTTATTATCCAATGAAAGTAACACATAGACAGATGACTCCCCTACATCAAGTATGAAAATTAGAACTACAATCAGCATAAACAATATTAAGCAAGAAATATATATAAACGCTATAATAATTATTCCATCTTAAAAAGTAGAAGTCTTATATTAGAAAACAAGCTCTAAATGTATTGTCTTTGGTACCCAACATTGTCTCAGGAGTAGAATGGTAGTTCTAAGAGCAATCGTGTTTCAAGTCAACAGAACCCTATGTTATTTAAATTCCATATTCTACAGCTATTTGAAGTGGTTGGATATTACCTATCTATGCAGAATACAATCTATATGTATATAAAGAACCTGATTATTCAGGCTATAAGTATGACAAACATGGATAACTAACTATTGACCTATTACCTAAACAGCTTAAAGACTAAGACTTTATATTATATTATCAAGCAATCTTTAAACAACTGTGCAACAAATGAGGACAATGACCTCAAAATGTAAACAATGTATAAGTATCTTGATCAAAGGTATAAATAAATAATGCAATATGATAAATATATCCTGAAATTTCATCTATATGCAAGATGTTTTAGGTCAAGGCATAAATCTACATGCATACAAAATCACAAAATAGCTTTCCCTAGGTGTACAAATATTGTAAAGAGAAAATGGGCATACTCAATTGATGTGGGAGTGATTTCTTATTAATAAAGAAACTGCCTAGGCCCATTTGATAGGCCAACCCTTAGGTGGGCAGAGAAAACAGAAGAGAATTCTGGGAGAAAGAAACTGAGTCAGGAGTCACCATGATTCTCCCACTCCAGACAGAAGCAGGTTAAGATCTTCTCTGGTAAGCCACCTCGTGGGCTACACAGATTATTAGAAATGGGTTAGATTAATATGTAAGAGCTAGCCAGTAAGAGGCTACAGATAACGGGCCAGGCAGTGTTTAAAAGAATACAGTTTCCGTGTAATTATTTCGGGTAAAGCTAGCCATGTGGGAGCCAGGGCTGCCAGAACTCAGCCCTGCCGCTCCTTCTGCAGAGTGGCGCCCAGACATGATGGGCTAAATCCACTTAAAAACCTGAGAGAGCTTAATTTTAAACAGAGAAAAAACAGAGTTTAATGCAGAGTTTTGCTCTTTGTTGGTGGCGTGCTGTAGAGAGATTTCCTGATTCAGCAACAGCAGCAGCAGCAGCAGAAAAAAAAGCTGCGTCATTTTAAAGCGCAGCTTCCTGGGACTGTGCCACCAGTACAAACTCTGGCTTTAAAAGCATTTCAAGGGCTTTTTTTGGGACAGGATGTTTCTGTTCCCACTTGGGATAAGAAGGAGAGTGCTCTGAGACCGTGCTGATGGCTCACCACTCACGGCCTGCACCTTGGCAGAAGGCCAAATCAGGCTTAGGCAGGTGGAAGAGCATGGCGGAGTCATACAGAGATGTTTTTTCAGACTCCTTGGTGCTCTGCATGTCAGATTTCGCTGTAACTTGGATGAAAAGAGTTTCTGTGCTGCATGTTCAGTCTCAGAGTTAAACTGCTGACTGCGGCGCCAATGTGGACTGCTGTGTGCCTGAAACTGTGAATGGTTCAGGGGCACCAAATGGCTCAGAGGCAGGAGCGGCTGCTCCATGCTGAACTATGCTGACCTCAGGCAGGAACTACCATAATGACTGTAATAACAGCACAGTTAAGGTTTCGACTGGGCAGGACACAGACGGTACCATATTACCTGTACATGGTGCAACTTAAGTTTTTAAGAACTACTTAACATTTTAAGAAATACTCCTGGATAGTAAAAAAAGTTACAGATTCACAATAAAACAGATTCAGACATAAAAGACCACACTGTTGGATGAATGTACGTAGGCTTAGGAGAGAGAAGAAAAAGAATATAAAGAATAAAGTTAATGTCTTAAAAAGAAAAAGGGTAAAGTCTTTAAAGAAACAGAGTACAGATAGTTAAGAGATTAAAAGAAATAAAGAAAAATAAGCCACAAAAAATGGAAAATTCACAGAGAGTCTGGATTATGTACATTGTGTTTTCTTTAAAATTTTTGACTGTGAAGGAGCTAAGTACAGAGAGACATTTCATTACATGGGCTGCCAAGCTAAACCA
>NW_026067905.1:4767293-4815846 GCF_014885135.2 Alexandromys fortis | reverse complement strand
CTGTCCAGGCAGTGAAATGTCTCTGTCATTTCTAGAGTTTTGGATTTTTTGTTTACTTAAGTATTATTATATCCTTCTGGAGTCTTCGATGGAGCTGAAGAATGAATAGTTATAGTTTTCCTTAGTTATGATAAGAGATAAAATAGATATAAATATTGTAACTGTAATTCTTACTTGATAACTGTTTTGTTATATGTAATTTTACTATGTTAAAATTAAAGCCTTTCTTTTTTGTTTAAACAGAAAAGGGGGAAATGATGTGGGACTGATTTCTTATTAATAAAGAAACTGCCTAGGCCCATTTGATAGGCCAATCCTTAGGTAGGCGGACAAAACAGAAGAGAATTCTGGGAGAAAGAAGCTGAGTCAGGAGTCACCATGATTCTCCCACTCCAGACAGAAGCAGGTTAAGATCTTCTCTGGTAAGCCACCTCGTGGGCTACATAGATTATTAGAAATGGGTTAGATTAATATGTAAGAGCTAGCCAGTAAGAGGCTACAGATAACGGGCCAGGCAGTGTTTAAAAGAATACAGTTTCCTTGTAATTATTTCGGGTAAAGCTAGCCATGTGGGCGGCCGGGTGCCGGGGACACAGCCCTGCCGCTCCTTCAACACTCAATATAATTTGAATTTGTATCAATATATAAGAATCTATACCAATGTAAATTGCCTATAAATAATAGCTCACAAGTATTCACTCTAATATTCACTAGTATTATTAGTGTGAGTAAGCTCATACTAATCTATTATCCCATCCAATTTCCCTTTTTTAAAGATATCCCTGAGCCTACATAATTTCCACCCCAACCCCCAACCTTATACCATTTATAATTAACCCCTAATTGATGTCCCTAACAGTGAGGACCAACTTTTTGGGAGAGGGAAAGTCAGCTTTAGAATTACTTCCAGCTGTCATGGGGATGAAGTTCTTTCTATGGGATCCTGTAAATCTAAAATGATGGTTAAGTTTCAAGATTACTGTCTGGTATAATTTTAAATAGTCTCTGTGTGGTCAATGGGATTTTTCTGAAGTTCTTATTTGAAATTCTGGCCAGAACATTGTAGGAAGGTATACCAGTTCAGTTGGCAAATTTGGAGGCATATTGAGCAGCTGCTACCCAAAACTGGTCTTAAAGTAGTAATCTCAGCACCATGACATCATAATAACCAGGTGGATTAACTGTTGTGGTACCCCATCTAATTCCAACAAACTTCAAAGAATGCTGTAGAAAAATTTATTATTCATTATGAAAAACTCGAACAATATTTATGTGGACAAATATTCAATGAAAGGTATGATAGAGACAAAAATAGATATGGAGAAAAGTAAAATTTTTCCTAAGTTTTTTTCCCATACCTTATGACTCCTCATAAGTCATTTTTCTCTATGCTCAGAGCATCCTGGTCCTTGTAGGTGTTGGCTCATGTCCCACGTTGGGTGCCAGATGTAGGAGAACACAAATAAAATAGTTCCACAATAGCTCAAATTTGAGTATAACAAAGCATTTTTATTTAGGGGGGCTCACAGATCACAGTCCTCTGCACAAGTGAGCAACAGGAACCAAATTCAACAGTCAAGAGAGATAAGAGAGAGAAGGTGGTGTTGACACCATTTAGTCACTGCAGGAGACAGACAAGCTGGAAACTTGCAGGTAAGCCACAGACACATAGTGATACACTGATGAATAGAAATGAGTTAAATTAAGATGTAATAGCTAGCCAATAAGAAGGTAGAGCAAATAGACCAAGCAGTGATTTAATTAATCCAGTTTCTGTGTGATTATTTTGGGTCTACACATCTGGGAACAAATGAGCAGCCTCCTACTACACTTAGCAAAACAGAAACTGCTATTTAGCTGAGTACATCCATGCAAACATGAACACAGGTATTCAGTTTAGCCAGTTAGCAATAATAATAATTAGAAAAAACAAGATATTGTCACAATAGTTATTTGTTAGTAAACTATTCTCAATAGATTTTTATGAATTTCTAAATAAAAGTATTAAGACCATGGAATTCATCTTTAAATTAAAATAATATGTCATTAAATTTAAATGTAAAAATGTTAAGTAACCCTTAGCAAAAGAAAACTGATCAATAAATTATACAAAATTAGAAAACTTTATATTTACTATTTGGAGAAAGTAAAATAACATGCCCTCTATAAAACAGCATTTATACCACATGGAAATAGAAAAGATAGTCTAAAAAATAAAGTGCTTTAATTTAAAATTTTTTAAACTATTAATACAAGTAAGACATTTAGCAAATGTTACTGTCACTTCATCCAGGCCTCGAAGACACATAAATTAAATATACTCATTACATTGTATTTTTCTGTAACCTCATCTTCCTTTCCAATACACCTTTTCAGGATCATTTTTATCTAAAGCCAGGGTGGAATTTCAAGCTCATAGTTTATATTACCTATCATATTAATATCATAAGACTTTATACTTCCTTTTTAATAGCACATAAGGTGAACTTTAATTATGCTGTGGTATCTTTATTCTTTTTGAAGTATGTCCTTGTCTATTCAAAATCCTTTTACCGTCACCCATCTCCTAGTTTATCTCATTAATTTCATACTTGGGTTGCTATAACAGACCCTTTAAGGCTATCATATGTGTTAGTGAAAATTTTGTCCCGATTCTTCATTTGATATATTAAAAAAAAAAAAAAACCACCACTCATCCCTAACTGGCCTTCTTGACCATAAGTATGGTTAAGCTATAGCTTCATTTTGGTTTGTTGATTTGTCAATTTACTTCCTAGTTCAATGCTGGTCGCTATGCACAACCTATGAAGTTTTGTCTGTAGCCTGACTACTTGTGTTATTTAACTCTCAGGATACCCTGTATAGTACAAGCAGATGTACCAGATACCAGATGCCTTCTGTGGAAGGCTTTTAGTTATGACAACTCTGCTGAAATGTGTGCATGTCTTTCCCACACTGATTAAAGCTCCTGGATAATTCAATTGACTATGGAAGTTCCAACTATCTCTGAACCTCTGGTCTTCTCATCTGGTTCAATGATTTTGCCATCAAGAGAAAATACTTCTTCCTCTCCTCTCCCTTCTCTTCTACCATCTCCCTTGACTCCCACACTCTCAATTTCCTCAGATCTTATCTTTTTATCCTTCCTATGTCGATCCTTGTACATCTCTCTTAGGTTCCTTTTTGTTGTCTAGGTTGTCTGGGATTGCAAATTGTAGAGTATTTTTTTTCTTTTTGCTTTATGTCTAGAAGCCACTTATTAGTGAGTACATATTTGTCTTTCTGCGTCTGGGTTACCTCCTCAATATGACAGCTTATTCTGGAGAGGATGTTGGGTAAATACTCCTCCATTGCTGGTAGGAGTGCAAAGTTGTACAGCATCTTTGGAAATCAGTATCACAATTTCTCAAAAAATTAGGAGACCAGCTACCTCAAGAACCAACAATACTGTTGTTGAGTATATATCGAAAGGATGCTCAATCATACCACAAGGACATGTGTTCAACTATGTTTTTAGCAGCATTATTTGTAATAGCTAGAACCTGGAAATAGCCTAGATGCTTTCAATAGATAATATTGATAATATTACAGGCCTTCTGTGGAAGACTTTTAGTTAGGACAATAGGAAGAATAGATAAAATGTAGTACATTTACACAATGGAGTACTACATAGCAGCAAAAAATAATGTCATTTTGAAATTTGCATGTAAATGGATAAATCCAGACAACAAAAATATTTTCTTCCCATCAATTTAAAGTAATGAAGGATAAATGTTACATTTGATAAGCATAGTAAAACTACAATCAAAGGTAACTTACATTGTAATTGTAAGAGAGGACTCAATGAAACCACTGAACTAGGCCACTCTGTGGGTAGAAAGAATGTTTATTCAGGAATCAGACTGCCAAGATTGTACCTCAGGGTACATAAAATATCACACAGCAAAAGAAGCCTTGCCACTTTTAAAATGACAGGCAGGGGCTGGGAGCAAGGGCATCTAAGGGTGTGTGTGAGTTAGGATAGCTGGGGAGCTAGCACGAGGCCTCCAATCTGTTACAGGCGTGTTTGAGTTCATTGGGTACTAGATATCCTTGGGTGTAGTTGGCTGTAGGGGGCAGATAAGGGAAATAATGCCTTTTCCTGACAAACAGATTGCTGTGTCACACGGTTTCTGAGGAGGCTGAGCAGGCTTTTGTTTATTATGCTAACAATTCTTATGTTTACTTAGTCAGAGCTCAGCCTGGGCTGAGCCCACTGTAATTCAGGACATTGTCAATAGCACTGCTATTTGGGGAAACAGTTTTGGACCTAACAATGATTTTCTTGGCAAAATTGTGGACAGAAGTAAAGTGTAATTGTATTGAATTGCGAATTGCATAAGAAAAAAGTAGAGCTCCAGCTCAGTCTGGATCATGCTGCTGATATGATATGTATGTTCTCAAGACCGACCACTTGGCATTGATAACCAACTGGTGTGATCTTCCCTGATAAAGATTCTTTGTCCTGTTCTCAGAATTCCTGTTCCCTGTAGTTCTTGGGTCAGAGTGACGCCAACTTAACTTTCCTTCGTCCGTGTTAGCATGTCTATTGTTATTCTTCTTGTTTAGCTCAGCTTCCAGCAGTCATGTTGCTGAGACTTTAGGGGTGTAGTTCTTCCATTCCTCGGAGAAACAATGTCACAAAAACTCAATATTTTCTCATCTCTTAAGATCTTTCTTCCCTAATTTCCATAATGGTCCCATAACATTAAGGCACAGAGATTGTGCAGTAGAGAGTTCAAATGGGACTATACAATTCTGCATGTTGTTGGTTGAGGTTTTCTATAATAAGCTTTTCTGTTAGAAAAAGAAGTTTCTTTGTTGAGGGGTGAGAACTATATTTATCTGACAGTTTAAAAACAAATATGTCAATTGTATGTTGTAGAAATTTCTACAGCCAATAGCCTATAAGTTACTCACTCACTTGGGTGTGGCCTCTTATACCATAAATGCTATGTAAAACATGTGTCTGACCTCCCTTCCTGTGGCATCATTCAGCTCCTGTTTCCCATTCTTGCAGAGGATTGTGATCTGTAAGTCTACCCCTAAATAAATAACCCTTTAGTCTACTCAATTCTGAGCTAGTGTGAGATTTCTTTTTTGTGTACTTCTTCATCTGGTGTGCCATGTGGATTCGAACTCCATACCTCCTGGGTGTACTGGTTTAAAGGCTTAACTGGTCTACAGCCCAGAAAGTCTCCCATACCTACCCACTTTGCTTGCTTTTACCTACTGAGCATTTTTTGGTAAAACCCCCAGCACAGCAGAGCTAAGTGTATGCAGCAACTTGGAAATTTCCCAAGCTCATTCACACCCTCCCCCACACTGCCATGTTCCCTGCTGCAAGGCAACTTGTGCAGCTTCAGGTTTGTTCTCCCTGCCCATTTGTTCTGGGCTTCTTGCTTCAGTACAGAATTGATTTAATTGCTTTTAAGTTGTCAAGCAAAGCATATTCTCCGTATTTAACCAGCACCAAGGCAAAAAAAAAAAAAAAAAAAAAAAGCAACTCAGGACTGTTCCTGGCACCAAGTTGTGCTGCTGGTCATGATTCTGCAACCACAACACCTGCTGGACAATTAAGACTAAAACAATTTACCATAGCTCATAACATAAGGTAAATATTTTATTAATTAATTAATGCATCAATAAACTTGAAAGTTATATAATTGCAGACAATATTACCATAGAAAATTATAGTAACTTTTTTGCTAATACTGTGGTTGATTTCTGCAAGGTTTATATAGTTATTGAGATACATTGATTTATTGGATATTGGAACTAATGGATTTTAAAGAACCTCTCAATATAGTTACTAATTCACAATAAGAAGAAAGAATTTTCTTGTATATTGAAACTACTGAATTTATACCAGATGATAGAAATTGACTTCATAGGATCAAGATATAATCAGAAATAGGCTTTGTCCCATATACACAACACACATCCAATACCATAAGGGTTTACCAGGTTCTCTAGCACATGAAATGCAGAAATTGATTGATTATTGATCAGAAGTGTGTTGAAGGCCTCAGAATTTGTCAATGGCAAAGGTGTAAAGAAAGAGTTTTCTATTACTTGGCAACAAGCTAAGGAGATTATAAGGAGATGTCCTACTTGCTCTTTCTACAACCAAACATTGCTATCTGCAGGAAGTAATCCAAAGGGTACTCAAAGGAATAAAATCTGGCAGATGGATGCGTTCCACTTTGTAGAATTTGGAAAACTGAAATATGTATAGCACACCATTGACACTTATTCAGGTTTTCTATGGGCAACTGCTTTGAGCTCAAAAATGGCTGATTCAGTAATCACACATTTATTAGAAGTTATGGACATTATGGGTATACGTGCACAAATAAAGAAAAATAATGGTCCAGCATATGTTTCTAAGAAAATTAAACAGTTTTTGCTTATTATAATATAAAACACATTACAGGTATACCAAACAATCCTACAGGTCAGGTAGTTATAGAAAGATCAAATCGAACTACAAAAAAATATATTAAACAAACAGAAAGGGATGGGAAAAAAACAAAAATAGATTGTATAGTGCATTACTAACCTTGAATTTTCATAATCCTAATGAGAAAGGAACAATAGGAGCAGAGAATCACTGTATAATAGAAAAGTCTTCTGAATTAAATCAGCCGGTGTATTTCAAAGATGTGTTGACCTAACAATGGAATCCAAGAAATGTGCTACATTGGGAAAGGGGCTTTGGTCCTGTTTTAACAACAGAAGAAAAGTTATGGATATCATGAAAATTAATAAAGATTCAGTTTGAAAAAGAGAAATCTCTTGAGAAAGAGAAATGATGGGTCATATACAGAGGTGACAACCAATCAGGTGGTAAAGAAACCTCATAAGGGTTGGGGCAGGGTTCTGTTCTTGTCTTTGCAGGAAAATACTCATCTTCAAAAATTCAAGAGGCCCTGGACATGTAGATGCCTAAAAAGGGAAAAAAATTGTTCGGATAGGATCACCAATCAAAGAGAATTATCCCTTATGAGGACAGGTCATCTGAGGGTAAGAATCTCTGAATACTTACTAGAATATATAATAGTCATGATTCACTTAAAAAATCAGAGCTGGCTTTGGAGTTGGAGGATGGTTCTGTCCTTCTCTATACCCAAGCATGTTGTTAAAATAAAAATTGAGCCGGGCGGTGGTGGCGCACGCCTTTAATCCCAGCACTCGGGAGGCAGAGGCAGGCGGATCTCTGTGAGTTCGAGACCAGCCTGGTCTACAGAGCTAGTTCCAGGACAGGCTCCAAAGTCACAGAGAAACCTTGTCAGGAATCATGGTATGGAAGAGAAAGAAGGACGTATTTAGAAAAAAAATGTTATTTGTCTTCATACCTATTTTTGTATCTATCATACTTTTTATTGAATATATGTTTTTCTCAATGAACAATGAATTTTCCTGTAGTAATCTTTGAAGTTTCCAGGAAGAAGATAGGGCCCCACAACAACAACTCCACCTGGTTGATATTATGTCATGATGCAGATAGAACTGCTATAAGACCTTTTTTGGGTACCAGCTGTTCCTGATGGTTCCAACTTGGTTAGCTAAAATGGTGTACATTTTACTTTATTCTGGCAAGAACTCCAAATATGAACCTCAGAAAAACCCTACCAAATACTCAAAGGCTACTTGCAATTATACCAGATAGTAGTCTTGAAACTTAACCATCATTTTACTTTCAAAGTATCTCATAGAAGTAACTTTGCCCCCATGACAGTTGCAAGTAATTCTAGATGACATCCCCTCTCCCAACAGTTTATTCTCAGTGTTAGAGACATCATTTTGGGGTTGATTATTTAGTATAAAGTTGTAGGCAGAGGGGAAATTATGTAGGCTCAGAGATCTCTTTGAAAAAAAAGAAGGAAAATTGGATGAGATAATAGACTAGCATGAGCTTACTTACACTAATAATAATAGTGAGTAATAGAGTGAATATTTGTGGACTATTATTTATAGGCAAATTACATTGGTATAGATTATTGTATATTGATACAAACAAATTATTTTGATATGTTTTGATTTTCATCCACCATATTTGTATACCTAGGCTAAGTTATTTTGTCTTATTGTATGCATGCTTGCTTCTACCTCTGCTTAAGACATTTTGTATATTGATACAAATTTTAGGATATATCAATCCTATTGCAATCTACATTTCTGTTGAAATGGGACATGATTGCTTTTGGCAGCACTGATCTATTCCCACGAGAATGTTGAGCACTGAACACACTCCACTTGGAGCTTGTTTTTTTCTTGGCAAAACTGGTTTTTGGGCAAGGAACTGCCCATGTATCAACCACTGACAGAATACACAATGTCTGGACAGGCCAATCAGGATACAAGAAAAAACGACTGTCAAGTCTTGCCAAGACAGGGTAAAACAGTTTTGAGAAATTTCCTGCCTCTAAAAATGGTCTGTCAGTTACTCTAGCCTTAGCCAAAGTTGGTTGTTCTAACATTGAAAATGAGACTTTGGGTGATTGCCCAGGTAACCAGTTTGTCTCTGTCATTTGTTGAACATTTTGGAAGTTGTTTGATTACACTTCCTGCTTACTCAAGTATTATTATTTCCCTTCTCGGGTCTTCGATGGTGTTGAAGACTAGATAGTTGTAGTTACTTTCCTCTCATGAACTGGCCAAGTTATTTATAATACAAGACTTAAACTCCTTAGGATAGGATAATTATTGAAACATTTAGCACATGTTTCTTGTTTGATATTGTTTATGCTGGTTGTAATTCTAATTTTTATATCTGATATTTGTCCTTATTGAATATAATTTTGTATTTGTCTTAGAACTTTCTTAATTAAACAACAGAGGGAGCTACTGTAGGAATTCTTACAGCCAGGAGCCTTTAATTTACTAGCCCACTTGGACATGGCCTTTATAATATAAATGCCGACGTAACGTGCATATCCGGCCTCTGTTCTGGTGACGTGATTCAGTTCCTGTGCCTCATTTGTGCAAAGGATTGTGATCTGTGATTCTACCCCTAAATAATCAACCCTTTAATAAACTTAATTCTGAGCTAGTGTGGGATTTCTTTTTAGCGTCCTTCTTCAATAGTAGTTAGGGATGAAACTGGTTTAATAAAGTTAAAGTTGTAGTTTTTCCTGCATGATTCATGACTTCATTAGCTCTGGGTAGTTGACTAAGTTTCCAGCACCCAGCATGATAGCCTTCCTGTTAAATGGTCTCCAGTAAGAGAGCTGTTGATTGCTTCCAAGTTTAACATCCAATACTGTGCCTTTAGAATGAGCTCCACTTCTCATAGTTGTGATTCATAAGCATCACAACTGGGCAGGACTGTTTGCTGTTTTACTCCCCTGGAAGTTTGCATGGTGTCTTATAGTACCAATGAAGACTGTCCATAGGGAGGAAGCCTTCAGCTCAGATACACAGACCCAGCTTCGGATCCTCACAGTCCTGGGTCCAAAGTACACAGTGTCTTCATGTATAGGGGTTTACATTATATTATTTTGAACATATATATTTTTTCAAAATAATTGTATATAACATACATGTTGAATGTATACATGTATGTATATGTATGCATGCTGTGAGGGTCTGTGGCTACCTTTTATCACAGACATGCAAGGTGATGATTTCAGGATGGACAGATCACTATCAGATATCTCATACTCTGGCACACAACTGGGAGAACTCCCCTCTCCCCACTACATTTTGAGGTAAAAAACACAAATGCTACAGAATACATAAATCCCTTTTATTTCTTGCCAAAGTTTAGGTATTATTTTTGCCAAAGTAGAAAAGAAATACTTTATACAGGCTATGCCTCTCTGGGTGTCAGTTCTCTGCCAGTTTCTCTTTAGCACCATGGAGTTCTGACAACAGATGGACGCCCCAAGTTAGTACTTGGAATCCAAAGGTGTTTAAAGGATTGTGGTCGTAAGTGTAATTCCATAGTGAGAAACTACAAAGAAGGGAAAAGAAAAAAAAAACTGCAAAGCGACTTACTAAACTCTGCAACTTAGCAGCAATATGAAATCCCTCCTCAGTAGTTTTCTGTGTTTCAGAACTTGAGTTTGGGACAGAAAGATTATCATGTCTCTGTTACTTAACCATACAGTCAATTTTTAAACCTTATATTAGTTAACATTTGGCAGATAATGATGCTTCTAAAGAAAGAATTACATTGCTTGGACAACATGAGGGGATTTCTTCCTGCATGGCTTGTGGTTATTCCTCACTCTCTTAAACTAGCTTCCAAAATTACAAAGCTTCTTCTGTTGGAGAACTCAGTTTTCGGGCTTTATTGTCACAATGAGCCCCTGTAGCCTCATGGCTTTAAGAGATTCAAATTCTTGGTTTATTTGTTTTGCACAACTATTTTGAATTCCCCAAAACTTCAACAAACGAACACGTGAAGCCTGTTCAAGAACTTCAAACACATGCACTCTAAAACCTGCACTCTATGAAATTGATTAGTTTTGTTCCCCTGTTGACATTTCCTTGAAAAATTGATAAACTCCAAGTTCAAGACTGTACAGTACTCATTTCATAAATTTATTTTGAGTATGTTTCTATTTAGGTCCAATAATCTCTTAACTTTGACATTTCTTTTTAGATGCTACTCATAATATGTGATTGTTATAAACTGAAACAACTCATCTTCCTTGTTCTACAGAACCTGAAAGGATTTTATATTAAACTATGCATCCATGGAATGGTTTTCAGGATCATTTATGGCAGGGATTGAAAATACTTATTCTTGTGCTCACAACAAGAAGAAAGAAAAAAAGCTGAGTAAAGTAAAAATTAACACCTCCTCTAGGATACATCATATAATCGAGGTCGAGGCCTCAGTCTTGTGGGAAATGAAGAAACAGAAAAATAAAGAGAATGACAAGTTACCAAAAATAAAAACTGCCAGAGCAACTGGCTAGTTGGAAAACTATGAAGAACACTCACTTGGTAATTATGAAATTGCTGGACACTGGGGACTGAGGAGCTGAGGAATGAAACCATCCAGGAGTCCCCACAGTTTCACAAGTTTTTCTTCCAACGACAACAAAATTCACTGGGGTCCAGACAGAAAAAGTGGGAAAAAGACAGATAAAATATGACCAAAGTATGACAGTGTGTAAGTCAGTATCCATTCCCCAAGAGAAACTACTTCAGTGGTGGCTCAGCTGACTTGCAGGAAGAAGTCGGAGAACTCAGGGCATCTGATTATTCTGGTTTCTTAAAATAGAGTGATAAAAAAGTAAAAACTTCTTACTCCTTCACACATACACCTAATCCTTGGGCTCATCAAGAGGGTGAAGGGACGTGTGTGGTCAGGATTTTGGTAGTGGTCAGTAGGCTCTGTCTTATTTCTTGTTTTAATATGGTGGATCTGGTACTAGGTTTCATGTCTGAAGAGCCAGTTGACTTTCCTATTTCAATTTAAAATAGAAACATTTGTTTGCATGCTGAACTTAAGAGTGGTGGCTATTCCATAACTCTTTCTGTGCTTTCAGATGTGTCTTTATTCATTACATTGTAGTTAGATATCATGATATATTGCCTCCCTTTTTAATTTGATATTTCTTTCATCATTGGAACTCATTGCACAGGCTTCTTTCTTTTTCCTGGGCATTATGTACACCATGTTTAGCTTGCCGTGTGTTTAGTTTGCTTTTATTATGTGAGGAAATATTTAATTACTATTGATTTTTCATTTAACTATTAGTTACTTTAAAAATGTATTAGTTTTCACAAGTTTATGAATTATCTTGCTGTTATTGTTTTCTGATTTTGTTCCATTGTTGCTGCAAAACCAAATTATTTCACTGATTTCTCATTTAATATTTGTTTTTTGCTCAAACATGTGCTCTATTCTAGAAAATGTTCTATGTGTACAAAGACATTTGTAGAAGACATTATGATTTATTGATAAACTCAGAAAACCCAATGTATCTACTCAGCTCATATGACCCATGTGTTGTTACTGAGTGTACTCTTCGTTTCTGCTTTAATTTTAGCCTTCTCCAGATCTTCTTCCAAGTTAGCAATACACTTTTAAGCAGTAAAGCCATGCAGTAAGACAATAATTTTGTCTAAAATTATCTCAATTGCCATACATGTCCTATTGAAATACAATATTATTTCATATGTTATCATTTATCAAATGATCCCTCATGCTTGAATCACTTTAGTCATAGAAGATACCACTTTATTGTCTTTCCTATAATATTAAAGCATGTTTCATATTTGTTTTAGTTTATATTTGTATTTTATGTGTTCATCTGCCCATAATTAAAATCTATATTTCAATGTATTTTTCTTTTTCATTTTTTTAATTTTTACTAACTTCATACATGAATATAATATACTTTGATTTTTTTACACCATTCCTGTTTCTTCCCCTCACTCATATTGAACTCCTTAAAAGAATGTCTTTTCTTTTGAAGCAATATAATTATTAATTTTTTGTGAATTTTATACACTATATTTTGAATATATTTACCTACAGTAGATGAACTATACTTCAAGTAGACACCCCAAAATAGCAAGCAAAAAACTCCACTACCAGTAATCAGTTGTTATCCATTGGGGTTACATAAACTACTAAGCATGAAAGGGCATTTGCAATACCCTTAGCTCCAGATCATACTGCCTAAAGCACCACACACTTGAGTCACAGACCTTGGAGAAATCAGATTGTTACTCACCTAAAGGTTTCATACTAGCATTATTTCCTGCAGCTTTTGGAAGTGGCTTGGTTGCACTTTCTGTTTACTCAAGTAATATTATTTCTCTTCTCAGGTCTTTGATGAGATTGAAGACTAGTTAGTCATAGTTACTTTCTTCTCATGACTTAGCAAAGACGTTTTAATGGTAAGACTTAGACTCCTAGGATAGGATAACTATTGAAATATTTAACATATGTTTCTTATTTTATGTTGTTCATACTGGTTATAATTCTAATTTTTATGGGTTTTGTCTCTTCTTTTTCCTAGACAATACTTGATATTTTTTCTTATTTTATACAATTTTGTATTAGGCCTAGAAGTCTCTTTTTTAGACAAAACGTGGAGATGCTATGTGAACTCCTTCAGTCAATAGCCTTTAAGATACCAGCTAACTTTGGGTGTGGTCTCATGTACTATAATTGCAGATGAAAAACATGTGTGAGCCTCTTGGCTGCTGGATTCAGTTCCAGTTCCCAGCACATGCAGAGGATTGTGGATTGATACTATTTCTGTAAGTTTATCCCCAAATAATTAAAACTTTGTTTGTTATTATTAATACTCCAAGCTATAAGTTATTTAAGAGGTAGGAAAAGGGATAGAAATGGTTTCCTAAGTAATTAATAAACAAGGAAAAAAGTTTAAATCATGATTTATGTTACTACTAATAAATTTTCCTTTTCCTCAATTACTATAAAATAGGTTATGTAATAGCTTATGTAACAGTGATTTGGTATTCTCAATCTTATATATCTCAAATGAATGTTTCACTAATGTACTTTGGAGACTACAGATTGGGTTTAAAATTATAAATTAGCAAGAGTCAGAGATACCCCCCATACACACTGTTAGGAGTACACACACAAAAAAAAAAACTAAGAACCAGAACATACATGTACAAGACCTAGCACAGATCCATGTGGGCTTTGTGGTTGTCACTTCAGTCTCTGAGTCATTCTTAGTTGATATATTGGGTTTTTCTAGTGATCTTGAACCAATGGATCCTACAGTTCTAGCCCCACTTCCAAAAGGGCTTCCTGATCACCACCTAATGTTTGGATGTGAATCTCTGCATTTTCCCCATCAGCTACAGAAGGAAGCCTCTCCTGGGTAGGTATGTGCCTAACCTGGTTGTATCTTGTTATGCTGTGTTCTGTTGATATTCCTTAGATGTCTACTATTTTCTGAAGGAAAATGGAGTAGCAGTGGATTTAGCAAAGAAGGGTGTTAGGGGAGGGGACCTGTGAGGAACGGAGGGAGAAGAGGTGAAGCTGGGATGTATTATATGTAGTAGAACAACTAAAAAAATGATAAATTATCAAATAAATACAAAAAAACACTTGCCATGTTTTCTCTTAATATGGGTAAGCTCATACTTTCACAGAAGAACCATAATACGACGAATAATTGCCAAATTTCTTGGACTGATTTTACTTACTTGGCAATAGAATTGAGTTATACATTTTAATGTCTTTAGCTACTGTACAATTAGATTAACCAAATCAGTTTTACTCCTTTTCTGCTTCAATTATTTTCACTTTTCCAGACTATTGAGGGATGAGATGGTACAGCTAAAAATGGAAAAATCTGATGCTAAGCAGTTTCATCAACCTGACTTAAAATATTTCATATAACACATAAGCCTGTTTCCCTGAGAAGTTATAAACTAAGAGTTTACTTCTAAGAAATAAACAGAATGCAGACCAATCAGTCCTTCAAGCCATTCATTGTGCTAATCATACCTTCAACCCCAGTCTTTGGGAGTCAGAAGTGGGAAGATTTGGAGTTTGAGGATAGGCTGGGCTACTTGGTTAAACCACCTCAAGGAGGAAAAAGGGAAAAAAAGAATCCTACAAAGAAGGGAAAGAATCAACAAGTTCAAAGAAGTAAAAAAGGATGGGCAACAGTTTTTAGTTATGAATAAGGTGAAACTCCATAACTCAGTAGAGAAATACTTGAAGTCATTTAAAATTACTTTTTATGTCCTGTCTATCCCTTGATATAGTAAACTATAATAAACCATTTAACATATCTTATTGACAAATTTATCAAAATGCATATAGGATTGGAGAAATAAAAGGTACAGTGTGGCCTTGTGGTTCTTGATTTTATTCACTGAAATATGCAGATTCCCATAGCGGTTGTGTATTGGTCATATATACATGCATATATACACACACATATATATGCACATAAATATATATATATGTATATATCCTTTCTCTTTTTTTATTGAGAATAAGAAAAAAAAGTTTCCGCCTCCTCCCAGCCTCCCATTTCCCTCCCCCTCCCCCCAATCTTCTCCCCCTCCCCCCTTCTTCTCCCCCTCCCCCCACTCCTCTCACCGTCCCTCTCCTATCCAAAGAGCAGTCATGGTTCCCTGCCCTGTGGAAAGTCCAAGGTCCTCCCCCCTCCGTCCATGTCTAGGAAGGTGAACATCCAAACTGGCTAGGCTCCCACCAAGCCGGAACATGAAGTAGGATCAAAACCCCTTGCCATTGACCTTGGCTTCTCATCAGTCCTCATTGTTCGCCATGATCAGAGAGTCCGGTTTTATCCCATGCTGTTTCAGTCACAGTCCAGCTGGCTTTGGTGAGTACCCAATAGATCAGCCCCACTGTCTCAGTGGGTGGGTGCACCCCCCGTGGTCCTGACATCCTTGCTCGTGTTCTCCCTCCATCTGCTTCTCATTGGGACCTTGGGAGCTCAGTCCAGTGCTCCAGTGTGGGTCTCTGTCTCTATCTCCATCCATCACCAGATGAAGGTTCTATGGTGATATGAAAGATATTCGTCAGTAATGCTATAGGATAGGGTCAGTTCAGGTTCCCTATCCTCAGTTTCCCAAGGGACTAACTGGGGACATCGCCTTGGGCTCCTGGGAGCCACTCTAGGTTCAAGTCTCTTGCCAACACTAAGGTGGCTCTTTTAACTAAGACATGTGCTTCCCTGCTCCCCTATCCGACCTTCCTTTATCCCAATCTTCCTGTTTCCCCAAGTTCCCCCAATCCTCCCCTTCTTACTTTTCTCTCCCTGTCCCCCCTTATCCCCACCCCACGCCACCCCCAAGATCCCAATTTTGTCCCCGGCAATTTTATCTACTTCCCTTAGCCAAGAGGATAACTATATGTTTTTTCTTGGGTACACCTTCTTCTTTAGCTTCTTTAGGTTCACCAGGTATACACTCCGTGACCTTTATTTATGGCTAGAAACCAATTATGAGTGAATACATCCCATGTTCATCTTTTTGGGTCTGGGTTACCTCGCTCAGCCAAAACCACACAAAGACTCAACCAAGAAAGAGAATTACAGGCCAATCTCACTCATGAACATCGACGCAAAAATCCTCAACAAAATACTGGCAAACCGAATCCAAGAACACATTAGAAAAATTATCCATTATGATCAAGTAGGCTTCATCCCAGAGATGCAGGGCTGGTTCAACATACGAAAACCTATCAATGTAATCCATCATATAAATAAGCTGAAAGAAAAAAACCATATGATCATTTCATTAGATGCTGAAAAAGCATTCGACAAAATTCAACATCCCTTTATGATAAAAGTCTTGGAGAGACTAGGGATACAAGGGTCATACCTAAATATAATAAAAGCTATATACAGCAAGCCAACAGCTAACATCAAATTAAACGGAGAGAAACTCAAAGCCATCCCACTAAACTCAGGAACACGACAAGGCTGCCCACTCTCGCCATACATCTTCAATATAGTGCTTGAAGTTCTAGCAATAGCAATAAGACAACATAAGGGGATCAAGGGGATTCGAATTGGAAAGGAAGAAGTTAAACTTTCGTTATTTGCAGATGATATGATAGTGTACATAAGTGACCCTCAAAACTCCACCAAGGAACTTTTACAGCTGATAAATACCTTTCTCTTTTAAGTACAATTTACATTGCTTTTTTTGGAATTTATTTCAAATTTTACATTATTTCCAAGAAACTTACATAATTGCTTAATTTACTTCAAAATGTTGTTCTAATTTTATTTTATAAAATTATAACATCTAACATTTTTATTGGCCAGTGAATATTTTTCAACTTTGTGTTTTATTCAGACATAGAATTCAACTCTCAATTGCTGTGCCAAGAGCCAGATGAGCTCAGAGGTGAATTATTCTGAGATTTGTGATCCCACAGGGGCTGCAAACAATACCCTGAAATGAAATCCCAAGAAGGTTCTGGCAAAAGGAATTTTAAATAGAGCATCGCTGAGCTCACTGCTGTGGAGATCTTACATTTCTAAAATTCCCTGAGATATTCTGCCCCACTTCTGCCAAGAGCAATTCTATAGCAAATAGGGAATAGTGAGTTTTCATTGCTTAACTCATGGAGAGCATGTTGTTCATGTCCTCAAGGACAAGTTTGTGAAGAGCAGACATGATACTACCTGGTATGAGCTGTGTTTTCAGAACAGAATCCCAAGGAAGCTAAAGAGCATGTCTATGTCAGCAGCAGGGTCAGGGATCATGATGATTTGACTTACAAGATAAAAGTATCCTTTAAGGACACTAAGAAAACTATGGCATAAATAAATTCAATGAACTATCTATTCCTCTCTATGTACAATTATTTTTATACATGTATTATCTTTACATGAAAACATGTTTTCACATAGAAAAAGATTTTTAAATGATTCAATATAAATTTATTGTTACTTCCATCAAGATGATAAGAGTTTTTCATATAAGTCAGCAAGAAACTTCACACATTTAAATTAAAGAGAAAATTGTTAAAAAAAAAAAGAAAAAAATGATACTTCTGAAAATAAATGCAAATGAATGGATACTTTCCTTGTGAGTATAGCTTTATTTATAGCAACATACTCCTAGCACTATCAAAAATAAGCCAGTGAACAGAAAAGAAAATCTAGGTACAAAAGAATAAACATACAGAAACCAATGAATACTAGTATTTGGAGCTGAAGCAACTATTATCAAGTTAGTAAGTCACTTTTCTTACCTTTATATAACATAGTGATTGTAATGTACATGGATAAAAATAAACTAATTTGCATGGTTTTACAGCGTAAGCATACAATCCCCCATGATACACTATAAAACAACATTATCTTATTAATGAAAAGTTATTCTAAAATAAAAGAAAAAATACACTTACAAAATTATCAATAAAATTTATATCTTAATTCTGGAGATTATAAAGAATTCACCTTGCCAGGCAGTGGTGGTGCACGCCTTTAATCCCAGCACTAGGGAGGCAGAGGCAGGTGGATCTCTGTTGAGTTTGAGGCCAGCCTGGTCTACAAGAGCTAGTTTCAGGACAGGCACCAAAGCTACAGAGAAACCCTGTCTCAAAAACAAATTGTAAAAACAAATAAAGAATTTACCTTTATAAGTATAAAATAATGTAATACAACAGGAAAATGGAGTAAGATATAGTTTCTTTATAAAGGATAAAAAACAATCAGCCATTATTTGTTAATTAAAAAAATCTAAATCTCAAATCCTGCAGTGCATTAACTGGAGTAGTAAAATTTTAATACATGCAATATTAATCATGGGAAATAAAATAACTAAAATCCATATGATGCTGGTAGTCATACAAATTGGAGTTCCACTTTGTATGGTTAGGATTCCGCTTGAATAGAAAGATTGTGATGTATATGCTCATCATAGAATCGTAGATAAATAAATAAAATATAGGTAATCATATTTTAAAGTTCTATAAAACTGTAGTTGGACAAATCAATCATAGGTTTAAAATACAACAGCGTCGTCAGAAATCGTGTCACAGAGTTTAAACATTGAAATTCAATAAAAAATTATTCATTATAATAGAACTAGAGAAGAAATGGCTAATAAGAAAAAAATGGGGGAATTTTAAAGAATTTAAGAGTCCATATTGCTCTTCACGTGGAAACCTGCTACTGCAGAAGCTTTTTAAAATACATGCACACATGAAATAAGTTTAAATGGACTCACCATATAATGTGGGAGAAAATTACAGAGCGAGACATCCTTCACTACCAAGTGAAGCATTCAGTGCCAGGAATGGTTGCATCTAGATGAGTTACTAGCCATGGGAACCTATAAACTCCCAAACAACTCAAGCTATTTCTAAGGAAAGGATATTGTCCACAAACTTATGATAAGACTTCATTGCTGAAGACAGCACATATATCTCTTGGAACACAAGGTGGTTGAGCTGTCAAGTTAGGACCCAACCAGAACCTTTACAGTTACTAGTGCTGATGGTTCTGAAAGATACTCTGCAAACTCTCATATAAGAAAGGTAAACACCAACCCATCTACACACCCTGCAATCTGCAGTGGTGATCTGTCTCTACATTATGTTAGAGTAATAGTAGTACAAATGTATTAGGAGCAACCAACCACTCTGAGTAGAATTAAGGCTCAGTCCACAAAAGGGAACCCATGCCTAGCACTGCTTAGCTGGCCAAGAACCTGACACTGCATAGGCCATGGAACAAGTGGAAAACAAAATACTACTCTTCTACTAAAGGAACACAACAATAAAATGACTGCTGTGAGATTCTGTGACACCCACAGATCAGTGCCCTTTCAGCCATTTTCAGAAAATCTTTCTTTTGCACAGTAGAAGATTCAGAGACGCAAACTGGACAATTTACAGAGAATGAGAGACTTTGTCTCTTCTAAATAGGATGTCTTCATCAAAACCCTCCCATCTGGGCTCAGGTATCTATGTAGGACAGGAGATGGAAAGATTCTGAGAGCCAAAGGTGATGTATGACACCAAGGAAAAAACATCTTCCAGATACAACAAGACTGAAAGACACATGAGTTTGCAGATACTCTGGCAACTTGGGCACAACCTGTACTGGTTCAAAGCAGATGAGGTCCAGAGGAGGAAGTGGGCTTAAGTGCTCTGCCCCTAATCAAGAAGCCATCAGCAACTGCTTACAAGGAAACATTAATTTTCTCCAATGCAGTCTCATTAAACTTATTAACTACACTTAAGGGCAGGGCCAATGCCCAGTAGTAGATGGCCAGTACAAAATGAAAATTCTCTTTGTAGACATTTGTCTCAAATTGCTTTGTTTGGACTTTGGTTTCTTCGGTTTTGTCCTCCAGGTTTTTTGCATGTATGCTACTTTAGTTTCCAATTTTGTTCTTAATGTGCTTTTTTCCCCTCTTTTGGTGTGTGTATGTTTCTTTGTTTTTCATTTTGTATTTTGGCTCATTTGCTTTTTTCTATATATTTTTTGGCCTGTTTGTTTTCTAAAGAAAGAAAGGGTCAATAGGAATGTTGAGATGAGCTGGGAAATGCTAGAACATTTTATAAGAAAACAATTTTCAATGATGAATGTAAGAGCAACAGATATAAAGAGACATTAGTGCTATAGGCTAAGGATTGATGTCTAAACATGTCCAGTGCACTCTCTCTCTCTCTCTTTCCCTCTCTCTCTCTGTCTCTGTCTCGCTCTCTCTCTCTCCTTCTCTCTCTCTCTCTTTCCCTCTCTCTCTCTGTCTGTCTCGCTCTCTCTCCTTCTCTCTCTCTCTCTCTCTTTCTCTCTCTCTCTCTCTCTCTCTCTCTCTCACACACACACACACACACACACACACACACATACCTTATATGAGATCCACACATAAACTTGTGTGGCCACTACTCTCCAAATGGTAAGCAGCTAAAAAATAGTGCCATGTCGTGGAACTCACTAGAAATAAACTCCTTTAGATGCCTGAAATTCTGTTATTGAGAATGAACATCTTTACAAGTACTCTTCTAGAACATCCAGACTTGAGCAGTTCTAAGTGGCAGGCTATGGGTACCGTGGGCTTTGTCACTATGAGGAAAGTGAACCAAAAAAGTTGCACTGTGGGAGCCTGCCTAGCAAAATAAAGACCCTAATTGTGTAATAAAGCACCAACTTTTGCAAGAAGTTTACCATGGCAAAATCATACTACTCATGGAAAAATGTATTTAAATGAGCAATCCATGCTTTTTATGTCCTTCAACTGAGGAAAAGGCCTGACCAAAGAAAGTCACATGAAGGCAAGGTTCCTTGGTTAATCTCACCATAATCCCTCTTGACATTGAGCCAGTCCTTTGCCAGCTTTTTGTAGGAAGATTTCAAAATCCTGACTCCGTCTATTATAAGTCTGCATAGACTATTCATGTTGTTTTAAACTTGAAAAAGTAAATAGGTGTTTGTTTGTTTGTTCATTGTTCTTTCTGTGTAGGAATTCATTGATGAAACAAACTCTTGAGTTTTTGGTTCACAAATATGACATTGATTGCCATATCCCTTTATGGCTGATTTTTGAACTCTGTGAGGTTACTCGTTATATCTTTCATTGAATGTTGACTTCAGTATTTTTTCTTTGGTTTAGCTCAACTAAAAATGATTGATTCCATTAGATATGTTAAAATTACTTATTTTCATTTATTTTTCTCAACTGCTATTTATGTTTTACACTTATTTAAACCCTAGTCTAGTTGTGTTCCTTCTGAAACCAGTTTTGTGGTACCATTTGCCATGAAAATTAATATAAAACTTTAGGTGTTTGATTAGAGGTATTATTTCTAAATCTTATTTTCATTTATTAGTATTAGTGTATGTTTGTATGTTTCTCTTCTCTCTCCTTTTTCTGTCCTGTGTGTGTTGTGTTTGTGTCTTTGTGTGTCCATGTATGTCTGTGTATATGTTCCTCTATGTATGTCTGTGTGTGTGTCTCTCTGTGTATGTGTGTGTGTGTGTGGTGAATTAGTATGCATTCACATGTAGCACAGCATAACTTTCAGGATATTTTCTCTGCTTTCACCATGGGGCATGAGGATCAGACTCTGGTATTCAGTATTGTACGCCATGTGCTTGTACCCATTGAGCCATCCTACTTACTGAGATCTTGTTTTAATAAGACATGTACAAGTATAATTTCTTCCTTAATGCCATTTATCTTCCTTTGAGCTTTTAAATTATTATACTTATGTTTCCATTAATCTCAATTTTTTTTGGTTTTCCCATAATTTATATTTTTACTCCTTGTCTATTTAAGTGTCTCTACATATGGGTAAAGTATTTAAATTTCTACTATTTATGTCTACATTCTTTTCAAAAAAGATAAGGAACAAAAGTTTTTATTCAAATGTTTATACATATTTAGAACTCTTATGTAATCTAGTATATGGTCTATCCTAGAGTCTCCTGTGTTTATTTGGGTGTCATTGGAATTCTGCTCTTGGAAGGCTTTCAGCCAATGTGTTTTTATTAGGGATGGCTAGCTTATAATATTGTTTAATTTTTTTTTACTCTCTTATTGATCAGTTTGGATCTATGCAATGTTGTTAAAGGGTATTTTAATCTCTAGTCTTAACTCTGTAACTTCATTTCTGTCTGTTTTTTTTTTCTTTATCTAGCTTGAGATTTTAATCCTCGTTTATTATTAAGTTGGTCATTGTTAAATCTCCCCAGTGAATCTGAGTACTGATCATTACAGAATATCTGTCACTATCTCTAGTATAAAGATTTCGCTTAAATCTACTGTGACTAATGTCAATAAAACCAATGTAACTTTATATTTTAGTGTATCTCGAGTCCATAGAGTTTTGTAAATTTCTACCTCTCTATCTTTGTTACAAATTTAACATATGGTTTCCCTTGATTTTATTTCCAATTGACCTTTTGGGGTGGCTTTGTACTATGATCTCCCTGCCCCAGCCTCCCAAGTCCTGGGATTCCACATATAAGCTACTATTTTTTTTTTCTTTACATAGACCAAATACCTGTTTTTCTGAATACCTAGAATTTTTGCATGTGTTGAATATATTATCATTCACATTTTCTTATATGTTTGCTGTTTGACTTTTTCTTAGAGATCAGACTTTTGTTTTTGGGATTAGCTAAATTACTTGGGAGAGCTATCATATTTTTTTTTATTTTTAGTTTATCGCATATAGATATTTTTGGTGCTGGGCACTGATTTTCCAGAAATAAAAAATCTATGTATTTATGATAAGTTTTATTTAAAAAAATGTAGTTTTCTTATTTTATTGATAGGTATCATTAACTTATCATTGGGCTTACTTTTTAAGTTGAATTTTGTTGGAGGTGGGTGTAAAAAGGGAAAAACAACATAAGAAAGGTTTGATATGAGACATGGTTTCAAGTATCTGCTGAAGGTTTAATAGTACATAGCATAAACAAAAAAAGAATTAGTGGTTTTAACCTTAAATGTCCCCCAAAGGCTCAAGTTTTAAGTCCCTAGGTGATATAATAGTGTTTTGTAAGATGGGGAGCATTTAGTATGTGGGATTGAGAAAAGTGCATCACTGGGGTGGGGTATGAGAAAAGACACTGTGGGTGCACTCCATCTCCATTGCCTGCTTCACGTGCACCAATCTTTGAAGACAGAGACTCGTGCTTCATATGAAGCAGCAGACTCCTGCCGCTATGGAATAACTGACCAAGAAGTTGCCTCCTCTATGCTGGGCTTTATCCATCCATACTGTCTTCCATTAAAAACAAAACCATAAAAGTCTCCTTTAGGATGTTTCACATGAGGATTAATGTTGCAGAACATCCGTACACTGTATGAAGAAGTATTGCTGTGGTTGGTGTAAAAAAGGTCAGTGGCCAACAGCTAGGCAGGAGAGGTTAGGCAGGATTTCCAGGGAGAGAAAGAGAGAGAAGGAATGTCGGCATGCAGAGTGTTGCCAGTCAGATGTACCAGTCCTGACTGGTTTGTGTTGCGTTTGGGGAGAGGTTGTGATTTTGTTTCCATAGGAAATAAAAATCTATGAATTCATTCAGAATTAATAAAGATTGTGGGGCAGACCTCCTGAGGATCTTGGCTACAGACACGGGGGAGGAAGTGTGGAACGACTACAAGACAGAGTACGTGCATGCTGATCCTTTGCATGGGAACAGCTCTGAGACTAGAAGAGACATGACAATTCTTGTTGGCTACAGAGTCCTCACGACTCATTATTACATGCCACTTTTTATATGTCATGGGTGGTGTTATTCTTTTGGTCCCTGCCCTAGCCACGCCCACTCCCATAACCTCTTACCTGCCCATTGCCATCGTGGGACCCTCTCTTTCTGCTTCCTTGGCGTGCGCACGCGTTTTCTCTGTCTCTCTCTTCTTTTATCTCTCCTCTCTCCTTTTATCTCTTTTCTCTGTCTTTCTTTCTCCCTCTTCCTTAATAAATACTTATGGCTATTTCCTGTGTTTACGTGTCTGTTACCTGCCGCCACCTTGGGCCAAGGAAGCGTGCCCTCCTGTAGCCGCTTTCTCATGGCGGGCTCCGCCAGCCCACCGGCGGGAATCGTTTTTTAAGAATAACAGGTGGAGAAATCTTTTTGGAGATTTCTAATATGGAGAAATAATCATCTAATATGGAGAGCCCATATTACAGTTTGGATATGCAGTGTAGACAGAATTAAAAGTTGGCAGATGCCTTTTACCTACTCAAACCTAAAACAAAAAATCATCTTTAGCAGACTTGCGTACACTGCACATTCCATACTTATGTTAGTTTAAATAGGAATGTTACCCTTAAAAGCTTGTATGATTTTCAGAACAAAAAAGAACCAGATACTAATAAAGATAAATCAAATTCGCAGATGATCCAGCCTCTCTAAACATCTATGCTGCAGTTTCCTTGAAATTCTACATCCAGAACAACTTCAAAGCTGCTAGCTGAGATGGTCCAACCTCACAGACTAATCCAGCCAGGACTTAAAATAAGCTCTACACTTTCCCATTACGCAGAGACTAAACAAAAAACAATACAGCCAATTCTTCCGGACTTAACCATCATCCCAATTTTATTAGGGATTCCTAAAGATGCCATTGCCCCCAGAAAACAGGAAGCAGTCTATAGAACACGCACCCCCCACATTACCAGGCCAGTGTGTAGTTTGTCATCGTGCAGTGGATTATAGATGCCTGTCATTGTTTCGGGTAGTGGGGGGCTAGTTGCAAGTTGTTACTGGTCATTGACAGGGAAAAAAATAAACAAAGTGTGCCAGTGGCCATTTCAAAGGAGCAGCAGATGGCAGTTGACTTCAGGGTATCAGCCCACCAGGAGGTAAATCCCTGATGGGTAAATCTTGGATAAGCAAGGCCCCAAGACCACAAACCCCAGAATGTCTTTTGCTTCTGCTGTGCCTTGATATGCTTGTCACTGCCTTCTTCTTTTGTTTTCTGTCGTGGTGTGAATGGAATGGATGTGGGGAGATGCTCACTGTCCCTAATGTAGTGTGATCATGTCATGAAAATATCCCATTCTACTGGGTATTTTTACCTGTGGATTATTATGAAGATAATTTCTTCCTAAGATGTGCTGTCTAATTTATAACAATTGATGTGGGAGTGTCATATCAATCTGTTGATTTCATTGGCTGAGCAATAAAGAAACTGCTTGGCTGGCCCTCATAGGTTAAAGCATAGATGGGAGGAGAAAACAGAATAGGATGCTGGGCGGAAGAGGAAGTGAGGTCAGACTCTGCTCGGCTCCCGAAGAGACGCCATGCTCAGCTCTCCCGGGTAGACGCGATAGCTCTGCTCTCTGAGGCACACGCGATGAAGATGGACATAGGCTAGAATCTTCCTGGTAAGCGCACCTGGGGTGCTTACAAACATTACTAGAAATGGGCTAGTCCAGGTGCGAGAATTAGCCTGTAAGGGCTAGAGTTCATGGGCCAAGCAGTTCTTAAATGAATACAGTTTGTGTGTTGTTATTTTGGGCATGAGCTAGCCAAGCGGCCGGGGTGTTGGGGACGCAGCCCCGCCGCCGCTCCTATTTCAACAAACAATAATGTTAGTTTAAATAACGTTTTGATTATTAAAAATAAAGACAAGGAAGTGTCGCATAGCGAGAACACATGAGTTTCTATTGAGGGGTCGTATAGACTCTGACTTAAGTTAACGGTTAAGAAAAAGTTGAGTTCCAGAAGCCCAGCTAGCTTAAATTCTTTTGATCTTAATGTTGGGAATGGCATTTATAGGTTTTTTACAGTGCATTATAGCTAAAACAAAGCCTTAAAAATAACTTAAAGTCAGACTAAGATGTTTTTGCCAAATAGATTCCAGGCAAGAAACCCAAGAAGACAAACAAGAGTTTTAGAAAGGCACATAGTTGAATGAGGAACTTATAAAGGCCAGGGAACAGGAACAAAGCAGCTCAATTAATATTAGCGGATATACATTTATTGCTAGGACTGATTGGTGACCAAAGGTGATGATTAATTCCTTATATCCATTTCTGCCCTCAATCTCATATATAAAAACTATTTATGAGTGGGCATACACTCTAAAAATTTCAGGTAAAGCTGTCTGATTGCGTTTCATGTCGAAAAGTTTAATTTTGTGATTGCTTTAAGAATCCTTATAACATTACCTTTCAAGATAAGAAATAAAGTGGCCCTTTCTTTGGTTTTTGTTTGTTTGTTTGTTTTCACTTTATTTTTTCATCTTGAAAAAAAAGAAAACAAACTATCTTCTTTCATTATACATACCAATCCAAGTTCCCACTCCCTCCCCTCCTCCCCTTTTCTCAACCTTTCTCCCACCTCCATCCACTCCTCAGAGACGGTAAGGCACACTGCTTTGGGGAAAAAGGTCCAAGGCCCTCCCTACGATATTTAGGCTGAGTAAGGTATCCATTCAAACAGAATAAGTTCCCCAAAAGCCAGTACAAGTAGTAGAAATAAATTCTGGTGCAACTGCCAATGGCCCCACAGTCTGCCCTAGCCATACAACTGTCAACCACATTCAGAGGGACTAGTTTGGTCCAATGCTGTTCCTTCCCAGTCCTGCTGGTGTTGGTAAGCTCCATAGGACCTTCATCAAGCAACTGATAGAAACAGAAGCAGAGACCCACATTGGAGCATTGGACTGAGCTCCCGAAGTCAAGTTGAAGAGTAGGAGGGGTGAGAATATGAGCAAAATGGTTAAGAATATGATGAGGACACTCACTGAAACAATCTACCTGAGCTAATGGGAGCTCACCAACACCAGCCGGACTGGAAAGGAACAAGCATAAGACCAGACTAGTCCCTCTGAATGTGACTGACATTTTCATGGCTGGGGCAAACTGAGGGGCCACTGGAATTGGAACCGGGACTTATTCCTACTCTCTTTGTATGGATACCTTGCTCAGCCTAGAGATAGTAGCATGATTTGCAGGCACACAGCATTTCTATGAAGACATTAAGTAATTTGTCACATGCTGCTCACAAACCCCATTTAAGTGCTTCATCTGAACTTTCTGAAAGAGTCAGAGTAATTTGTGCTGGTAAATCAGGAAGCCTCCACTTTTAAATAAGCCAAACAGATTTTACTCATCCCCTCTTAAAGAAGCCACGGCACCCCTGCTCGCCACAAGCCTATCCAGCAATAAAAATTTGTGGCTACCAATAAACTAATAATAATAAAAAATCTGCACTAAGCTCTGTTTGTTTTATGTCTATAATTCCTTCCCAAACTCTCTTAGGTTTTATTTGGAAATTGTTGTCTCACATTGGCGCACCATTCTGTTGACAGAGTTTTGTAGGCTCATAGATCTCAACTGAGATCCCTGAATTAGTATGGTACTAATTTGTTCTCATTCTCCTTCATAGGCTACACAAGGTCAATGCAGAGAAATATCCTCTATTCGTAGACCCTGTGAATCTCAGGGTCGTGGGTTGGAGCCCCGTGTTGAGCACCAGTTGTAGACAGAAGTTTCTGTCCTGCCTTGTCCCATAGTTGCTCAGTTCCAAAGAAACACAGAGGTTTATATTAGTTGTAAGCTATTTGGCCTATTAGTTCAGGATTATTATTAACTAGCTCTTACACCTTAAATTAGTACATAATTCTTGTCTATGTTTAGCCACATGGCTTGGTAGTTTTTATAAGTGAAGCATTCTCATCTTGCTTCCTCTGCCTCTGGGTGGGTATTGTGTTTGGCCCTTCCTCTTCCCAGAATTCTCTTAATCTGGTTGCCCAGCCTATTCTTACTGTTTGGTTAGTGACCCATCAATGTGTCTTTTATTAAACCAATATGAGTGACAAATCTTTATAGTGTACAAAAGCATTATCCACACTGTAGTTGACTGAAGACAGACACTCTAATGTTGCAGAGAAAACTTGGGTGACTGTCAAGGCAGTCAACTGTCTCTATCATTTCAAAAGTTTGGGAGATTGTTTACTCTGCACTTCCTGTTTATTAAGGTAATATTTTATCTTTCTTGGGTCTCTGATGTGGGTTGAAGGCCAGTTACACCATTTTCTTTCTTATTAAATTCAAAAAATAAACATACAAAATAGATGTAAAGTTTTATAAAGTTTATAAAGGTTGAGAGACATAAAAACTTAATAGAGAAATGTTGTGAGGTATGAAAAGATAGGTTTTTTTGGTAATACGAGTTAAGATGGACAATGAACTCAATACAAAACTAAGATAGAATGGATAATAGATTACTTTCTCCAAACTTGCCAAGTGTAGATAGGACATCGAAAATGTAATTCTTATCAATTAATTGTTTATATTGTATATAGTTTTACAATGTTAGAGTTAAAATCCTTTCTTTTTATTTAAAAAATTGGGGAAATGTTGTAGAATATTTGTACACAGTGTGAAGATTATTACTGTGATTGGTATAATAAAAGCTTAATGGCCAATAGCTAGGCAGGAAATGATAGGTGGAATTTCTGGGGGGGGAGCGAGAAATAATCTAGGCATGCAGAGGGTCATCAGCCAGATCCCAAGAAAGTAGGATAGGCAGTACAGAGGTGAGGTCATGAGCTGTGTGACAGAACATAAATTAAAAATACGGGTGAATTTAACTTACACAAACTAGTTAGAAACCAGCCTAAGCTAAGGATGAGCCTCCATAATTAATAATAAGTCTTTGTGTTCTTATGGCAGTTCCACAAAAATTCTGACTCCATTTTGGTCTGAGAAACAAGAAGAGAGAAAACTGAGTAGGTAGAGGGCACACTGAGATAAACATAATTGTGTGTGTTTTTTAATTCACAATCCTCTATAGAATGGAATCATATTCTTCATATGTGTGTATAGTCTTTTTTTAAACAAAGTCTTAATTAAAGTGATTTCATTATAGCAAGGAATACATAGCATTTATTTGTAAGTGTTTGGAAGGTTCAGAAGCATCCTGTCTCATTCTTCAAAGAACAACCATAAAAACATGTCCATGGAGTTGGGATTCTATTAGCATCACCAAAGGTGGTAGGTGAATAAGTTGAGATGTTTGCTCTATTTGGCATTTGTGAATGTCCCTAGGTAAGATTCTTCATTTTTATACTTGATAGATTGTTTTCACTATAATTACTTGTATTATATTCAAGAAAATCAAAAGATTTCTTATGCAGCTCAAACTTTAAAAAAAAATCTCCAAAATATCTTGCTGCATTTACTTGGCCCTCATTCCCTACAAGAATTGCTTCCAACATTATATAATGTGTTTTTAGGGCTTTTCTTCTCTGCCCACATTTCAGTATCTATATACTGCCACATTTTCATAATTCTCTTTTATTTTGTTCCAAGTGGCATTGTGTTTGCACATAAATTCTTTTTTCCCTTGTCATGTCTGCTAATCTCTCTGCTGTTGTTGCGGGCTGGCACAGCAAGTTCAGTTTAACTCATGAAAAGCAGGCTGTCTATTCTGCTTCATTTGTCATCATCAACAGAGATCATTCTGGAATCAAAACTTGTTTTCTATTATCTTGTTATTTTGGGTGATGATATATGGAAAGGAAGGTAGAACATGGCAAAGCACAGGATAGATCTGTAGTTTATATCACACATCTGCCTCCATCAAGTAAACCCTGGGGATTTCTGCTTCCCTCATCTGCAAACATAAAAAATCAGAGTAAATCTTCTTCCAGCAAATGTTCTTTAGATGAAGTGCTTGGTGCTTGGGCCATCAGAGGAAAATTCCAGCACCTAGTAAACACAGACTGCTTGGATTATCTATAACCACAGAAAAATTCTAGCCAAAGTGTGTCTGAAGTGCAATGAGAAATTTAAATGGAACTCAGAAATTTTTAGGTTTATATTTTGAAGTAACAGAAGGACTAACTATAACTGAGTATATTTTTCAGAAATCATTTTAGAAACAATTGGACAGAGTAGTTTCATTTTTAAAGAAAATTTGAAGAAGCAAAAATTCACTTATCCCTAATCAAATACAAGCAGGATGACATCTGTAATGAAATTAAAGCTAAAGTGAAAAACAGATAATATGTTTATACCTGCGATAGTAACAGTAAATGTATCATTGAAGCCTGCTTTCAGTAGAATTACAGTATTTGTATAAAAAGCAACTCGCTCATTAAACTTTCATCATATAGTTTTATATTTAAGTGGCACATTAAAATATAATCATTTAACTGAAATACATTATATTTTATGAATGATAGATTTTAAAACAAACATATAAAGTGTTGCTATTTTAATGCACTCATCCCAAGATAAGTTTAGAAAAGTTTCCTAATTTGCCTATTCATTCAGCTTTTACATGTTTCACAGTTCTTTAAAACAATGGGATAAAATTGAGACAAGCTCATCTAAATTTTAAAATAATCTGTCACTTAAATAATGACTATTGTGAGCAAGAAATGCATAAAAATAGTCAAAGATAAAATATATTTTATAATTTAATTTTGGTATATTTCTCTTTTGATTTTAATGCCTGAGTTAGAAGATAGACATTTCTTTGCACATTTGAAGCAAGATTTTACCACAATGTTGCACTGCAAGCCTTTGGGGTTTTATATTTTTATGAACATTGATATTTAAGACTTATTTGTAGTGCTTCCAACTTCTGATTCATTACCTTTGTTATATGATTGATACCTCAGGTCATCTGATTCCCTTTATTTCATTGTAAAAATAAATCTCTGGGTATGATGTACTACTTAGAGGTCTGATAGTGTTACTTTCGACCATGTGCAGAAAAATTTCCTACAGCATCCAATATATACCATCAATCAATTTAGACCTTCACATGAAAGGGAAAACCATTTTACAATGAGCAATGAGCTCCATATGGGGTATTTTTAATGATATAAAAACAAATTCCACTATCAATTTTTCTACATTTTTTCTTGTGGAGAACACATTTTAACCATTTAACAACACTATTCATATACTTAGCAATACCTATCAGGTCTGAAAGAAGTGATTCTATCAGGAGAAATATTCCCATATGTTTAACCATGATTCTCACATCATTTTTAAACAGCCATGCTTAATGAGAACTTTTTTATGTATAAAAAAGTTTATTTATGTGTTTGTGGGCACTTATATGCATACATGCCCATACAGGACAGAAGAAGTTGTCAGATTCCTAGGAATTGGAGGTATAGGTGGTTTTGAGCTACTGAAAATTGGTGCTCTGAACCAAACCCTGCTCCTATGAAAGATGAGTTGCTGTGGAATAATCTTCTTTTACACTGTGAATATTTGTCACTCAAATTGGTTTAATAAAATGCTGATTGGGCAGTAGACAGGTAAGAAGTAGAGGTGGGGCAACCAAACAAAGAATGGTGAGAGGAAAAAGGTGGAATCTGGAATCTTCAGTAAGATGCAGAAGGAGCCACAGGTGAATATGTCATGCTAATGAATGACCATGTGGCAGAGTAGAAAGAAGGAATATGGATTAACTTGAAATGTAAGAGCTAGTTAGTAATAAGCCTGAGTTATTGATCCAACATTTTTAACTAATATAAGCCTCGATGTGGTAATTTAGAAAGCATCTGTGAGGTATGCTTGAGTTGCTGCATGACAGAAAAAGTATGATTACAATGAGTAGGTACTGATATAAATTGTAGATATAATTAACCTATATAATTATTTACACGATTTTACATGGAATTGAAGCGCTATTTGTAGCTATGATTTATAAGGCACTGGTAGTAAGTTTGTCATTTTAAAAAGACAATTTTTATGAGAATTCTTTTTTCAGGAATCATAATAAGCAAGAAAAATTTCTTTGCTTAAGACTGCAAGAATATTGCCTAATAGTATTGCATACTGTAGAATATTTAACTATGTAAATTATTCAATAAATATTTAGCTACATAAAGGTATGTTACATTTGTTCATCTACATTTGTTTAATTATGAAAAGATTGTTGCTGTTTCACTTTGTACGCCTAAGGTATCTGAGGGACACAGAAGATGTCATATACTTGGTTTTAAAACCACCAGAAAACAATATCAAGTTTGTTGATGAAGATTACAAGATTCTTTCTTCCACTGTTTTACATCCTTAGAAGTTCTGAATTTTCTAATCTATATATACTCAGGAGTAAGAAAAATAATTCCCTCTGTTGTTCAGATTTCTTTAAAAAAAAACTAACAAAAGAAAGAAAATTTCAAGAAACCACCTACCTTCCAGAAAGCTATGGTTTTAGTCCCCATTGCTCATTATCATACATGCAGAACACCAATATGTAGTTCTTCGAGAATTAATGACATTCAGGAAAAGTCTCCAAATTTCTGGAGTAGAGAGATTATTAACAAAGAAACAGAAAATACACCTCTGTAGGAGGAAGAGTCTTTATAAGCTAGTAACTGGAAAATCTAGTGGCTTTGGGTGTCAAGACAGGGGATGTCACATCCAGAGAGAATCAGATCTAGGTCTTGAGGATTGACTCTGATTAAATTTTTGAAGGTAAAATATTTGGAAAGATATTATTTAAAGAAGAAGACAAATTACTTAGAAATTTGATTTTTTTAAAGATAGTAAAAGTATGAAGAAATTATGAGAATGCTAATTCAAGATTCCAACATGAAGATAATTATTAAAACAGACAAGTTGCAGATTAGGCAGCTACCAAACAAATAACACAATGTGAGGTTCCAGAACCCCAGAAAACATCACCTTTGGACTGAGCTATAGAACATGTTATCATTGGACAGAAGAATCAGAAGGGCTAAAGGCGACTTAAAAAAACAATCAGATTAAAAAATATCAGATATTAATAAGATGCTAGATTATAAAACAAGACAGTAAACAAATAAATAACAGAGAAATAAGGCTTAATAAAACAATAAATGTAAAACCCCTCCAAGAAATATAACACCTCCAAGGTATAAGCTGGTGAAAAAAAAAACAATTTTATACCAATGAGATGAAGAGAACATTCAACATTTAAAGGGATAATCAAATGAAGTAAGAAACAAAAATTATTACACAGTGGCAAAGTTAAGAAGATGGCATGACAGAATCTTACATAATTAACCCTGGAAAAACAGAAAGATGGTTGTAGTCTAAACACAACCTGGACATGTGAGCCATAAAGGAGTCTTCTGACTCTAGAGAAAACTGAATCATCATCAAACCACCAGGGATTAATAATTCAACTGAAAATACTTATGGTGGAGTTTATTAAAATGTAAAAGGAAGAAGCAGGGTGTGATACATACCTGTAATCCCAGCACCCAGAGGGCTGAGGCAGAAGGGCAACACATATAAGACTAGTCCGTGCTTCACAGTAAATTCACGCAGCATCAAGAGGAATTTTCAAAGTATTTTTTAATGGATGTACAGGGCTGGCAGTAGATTCGAATTGTAGAGCATATTATGTTCTCACAGAGGACTCAGGTTCAGTTCTCGGTTCCCACAAAGCAACCCACAACCATCTGTAATTTTAATTACAGAGGAATCTCATGCCATCCTCTGACCTCCAAAGGCACTGTGCTCGCTTGGTGCTTACTCGCAGGTGGCATACATATGGGCAGGCACAACACTTATATACATAAAATTAAGTGCATCTTTTGTTTCCATATTTGAAAATATGAAATGTTACAGAATACACTACTGTAAATAAAAAATGCTACATACACACAGAGAGGTGCATGATGACAACTCATGTGTACCAGTGGGAGAGCTGCTGCGGTACATCTCGGGGGAGACCATGGTGAGAGGCTATTATCGACACTTCTGTCCCTGCCCTCTCAGTCAGCTCTCAGCTTTGTTTCCTCCAACTGTATGACCACTAGCTTCTGCTGTTTCTCTCTAATCCAGAAAAAGCAAAGGATGAGACAGAAATGGACAGGAAGGTCCCAAGGTTTACCAGCAGAATGGGGTCTCTTAACCAATAAATTGTTCTTGTTTGTAATCTGCACTTGCATTTAGCTATGCATTTGTTTAATGTGTTCTGTCTTCTGTACATGTTGTAGGTATCATATTATGACACACCGGAAACAAATGTGTAGTGGATTTCATTTGTATTTTAATAAAGCTTGACTGAGGATCAGAAAAGTGAAAAAGCCACACTGGCCAGCCTTACAGACCAGGCAGCAATGACACACACCTTTAATCCCAGTGGTCACACTAGCTTTCCATAGAAACCAGTAGGTAGTGGTGCACACCCTTCACTAGAGAGGATTATAAGACAAGAGGAGACAGCGCTCACTCTCAGTCCCATTTTGAGATTCCTGGAGGCAGGATCACCATTCTGGAGTGAGGTAGAGGTAAGAGCCAGTGGCTGGCTGTTTTGCTTTTCTGACCTTCAGTTGGACCCCAATTTCTGTCTCTGAGTTTTTATTAATCATGCTTCACACATTTCCATACAGTTACAAGAAAGACCATGTGTCTTCTCCATGACTCCTGAATAAAAACATTGTACCAACCAGTTCACATCAGAAACAAAAATTTCAGTGTATCATGTTTGTTCTTTTGTTGATGTTTTACCATTATTAATTTGTTTATGACTGAAATTTTCCTACAGTGTAGAAGCTAATTACCACACATTTTCTCTTCCTCTGGCCATATCTCAGAGCAGTTAAAATCTACACCTACACAGTACAGCCACAATGGTTTCTATTGACTTCTGCAGATGTCGCTTTCTACTGATGCCCTCTGTGAGACAGAAAAGAAAGGCGGTTGTTCAGAGATTCCCTGGAGCACACTGCGACCATTGATCCATGGTTTTAAGGGCTTTAGTCACTAATTTCCTCCCACCAATGGAGAGACCCAATGCTCAGTGTGTTCAGACTCTTATGGCTGCCCACTGTGACTTCAGTTCTTAATCTGCCTGGAAGTGTCAAAAGTCACGCTGCTGCTCGGAAAGAGTCATTTTTTTTTTTTAAACCTGCTACTGAGTGTGGTGCTTTTCTTAATACTGAGATGTTCTGGACAGTGGAGAGAAGTGCAAAAATAGATTTATTTTTTTCACTTTTGAGTAAATAACCACTATAGTTTATCTATATATGTCAGAAAACACTTCAACAATGCAATATCACGGAAGCAATGCCAGCATAAGTCCTGTCCTTAGGAAGTTTTTGTGATAGGTTGCACTCGGTAATGTTCAAATGTAAGTTAAAAACATTAGCGCTATAATGCAAAGAGTAAGATTAATTTTTTAACACTTAAGCCTAAATGATCTAGGTAACTTTCTATTTCCTGAAGTTACAAGCCTTTCTTCTTGTTAAGGCTAATTTTTAGTTTCTACAAATAGGTCAAATGTATTAAAAGAATAACCTGTATAAATAGGTTTAACCTCATTGTGATAGAATATGAACAAATTGAAACATCAATAAATTTTTATTTTTTACTTTCTAAATAAGAAATATTGAAAAAATTATCATGCAGTGGTGAATATAGAAATACTTCTTATAAAAATGAATTATATTACTGATTTTTATAGGCAACTTATCAATAAGAATTTAGCCATTAAATTTTCGTCCTCCTGATATTCAACCCATCTTTATTATCCGCTTAAAATATTAATTTAAACTACAAGAATAGCCTTATAAACAGATGTGTATTAAATATTATTTGCAATTTTAGATGTATAATTATTGAACCATGATAAAATTATGCAATGTAATATCATTAATCTATTTTAATAAGAAGTAAAATTCTTCTGTTTATAACCTAGACCAAAGTTAAAACTCAGGTGTGGGTGAAGTTAGTTAAACTTAAAAGTCAAGAATATCAGAATTTTATTACCTTGGAAAAACACATCAAAATATGTATTTCCATATAAAATATACTATGTACCAGAACTATAATTTTAATACAAGTAGGAATCAAGGGCAGAATAAGGCTGGGGTGTAACTTAGTAAGGAAGTGCTTATCTACCATAAGGAAATCTTGGGTTCTACAAAGTATGGTATTATCCAATTGTCTTGGGCCCAGATAAACAAGCAGCTTCCTGTTACATTCCCAGGTTGTAATTTAGCACTTGGGATGTCTGAAGAGAAGAATCATAAATTCAGTTTCATCTTTGGCTATGTAGGTATTTCATATAAGAGGCTGTTAAAAAATTAAAATCAAATTTAAAAAAATAAACAAGAGTGAAAAAAATTTACAACCAAGACCTCCAATCAGTCACATAGTCTTTTTTCTATCCTTCTTTCTTTCCCAGCTTACTCCTCTGTTGTTGGGATAACACACCTACCAAAACAATGAGGGGAGAAAATGATTTCTTTCACCTTGTACTTAAACAGTACATCATGGGAACTTGGAGGCAAGAACTGAAGTAGAGACCGTGGAGGAATGCTGCTGTCTTAATATATGTGGCATGCTCAGGTAACTTTCTTCAACATTCAAACACTTCTGCTTAGGGAATATAGGGTTCAGGGTGCATTGGGACCTCCTTCATCAGTTAGCAATGTAGAGAAGGGTTCACAGATATGGCCATAGGTCATTCTGATGGGAGGAGTTCTTCATCTGAGATTCCCTCTAGGTTCATATCAAGTTGACAAAAACTAACCAAGACACCTTCCTTTTCCTTGAACGTTGGCTTCAATTTCTCCTTTTATAAAAGCTGACTTTTGATTTTTTTTGGGGGGTGGGGTTGGTTTTTCGAGACGTGGTTACTCTGTAGATTTGGAGCCTGTCTTGGAACCTGGAACTATCTCTTGTAGACCAGGCTGGACTCAAACTTACAGAGATCCGCCTGCCTCTGCCTCGCAGGTGCTGGGATTAAAGGCATGTGCCACCACCGCCTAGCCTGACTATTGAATCTTACATCTTAGTGTTAGCATATGAAACTGCCACATCAACACAGAGAAATGCCCACAGTAGGGAAAGCCTCTGGCTGCCTTATAGATCACAGATCAAAGAGAAGAGAAGGTACAGGTTCACATCACTTCCGCCTGGGTCTTCTGAAAAATGTTAACATGATATAAAATCAGAATTAAGGGGGGAAATGAAGAAATTTACCAACAGCTGTGTGAAATAGATAATGGAATTGGAATAAAACAATACTATTTTTTTAAAAAGGGAAAACAAAGAAAAAACAATATAAATAAGCCTCTTAGTTAGCTATCATCCATCCATATTTTCTATAATCCATGCATATTTTGTATTGCTCTTTATGTATTCTATGTGTTACTTCATAAAATGTTGAGGAATAAGAGGCAAAGTAAAACATACCATATACAAAGTCCAGTGTATTTTGGAATTGGCAGACTCACAGAGTATTAAGATATGAATTCTTTGGGCTTGGAGATGGTAAAGAGGTGATAGTGCTTCTGTAGAGGACCTCAATCCTGTTCCCAGCTTTCAACTGCCTGCATCTCAACTTCCTGGGGATTGGATGCCTCCTTCTGGAATTAGAGGCACTACATGTGACGACGCTCACACAAATATAGGTGCATCCACATGAATGGAAAATAAAATCAAATCTTTAATATGAGAGTTCTTTCTTGGAACATGAGTATGTGTAGAGATCTCTGCATCATAGTTTCCTAGCTAAGGTAAACTTTCTGTCCATCACTGCTGGGCAATGATGGAGTCAGGAGGAAAGATTGGTATGCACACATGAAGGAAGAATAGCAGAAACACAAACTTCATCTCCACTGAATAAAGAAAAAGATGGTCTGGTGTTTGTTAAGTAACATTAGCAAGGATTTTTTTTTTTTTTGGTAAACTATAAAAGATGGCAGCAAAGTTAGTCTGTCTCTCAGTTTACACAGACTACCTGACAATATTTAAAACCCTTCTCCCCACATGTAGTTGTGAGAATTCACCTTCTGGTTTAATATGTAAATACAGGATTTCATAATCTCAATTCCAGAGGATTAAGAGTCCACCTCACTTAGTAAAAGTGATACCAACTTCCTTCTCTGAAGTAAGAGGTTACCAGAGGGTGTCTATTGTCATGAGATATAACCATATAACTTATCAAAGGTTAAAACTTTCATGAGTTACCTCTTGTGATGGATTCTTGCAATTTGTGATTATAAATCCACACTTTAGGTGACTTATCTCCTCATATTAGGACATTAAGACCTTTTACCTAAATGTCAGAAGCATTGATGGCAAGGATAAATTAGCAATTTATCCTCAATCTGTTTTAAGAGTTTCATTTAAATAACATCAAAACAGATTTTTGGCTAATTAGTATATTTCTCATGCTGAAGATTAGAATTTTATAAAATACAAGCTTTGCAGCCAGAAATGTGGCTCAGAAGGTAAAGGTACTGCCAACCCTGATAATTTCAGTTTGATTCCAGAGACTTAAATAATGGGAGGATAAAATAGATGCCTGTAAGTTGTCCTTTGATTTCTTCAAGTACACAAAAGAAATAAATTAATAAATAAACAATAAGGAATACATGCATGCTTTCTGGGCGTGGGTTGCTTCCTAACCAACAACTTTGCTGTTTATTTTAATACAAGGACAGTTTTGAAAAATTATTATTTAAAACTACTTATTGTTTAAAACATTAATATTTTTACTATAGAGATAAATATTCTTCTTGATAATTGAAAATGTCAGAGTCACAATGTTTCATGGGAAAGTAATGGTATTCACATAAAAATTGAATTAGGATAACCTTATGTATTAGAATGTAAGATATGGAAATATTTGATAGCAAATCTATATCCTTTTATTAGAAGCAGAGCCAAGATGGATTATGGACACATATAGAATATGTGGAACCAGAAGCAACTTTAAGAACAATAGTGTCTACATTATGATAATATCTCTTGATCACTCCCTACCACTTAAGGAGGTGGTGAATCTCCTTTTTCCAAAGATGAAAGTCCAGTGTCTCAGAATTAAAGCTTCAAGCATCAGACGCATGCCAATCCACTCATTGCTATACTACAGACTCCCTTCCTTTTCAGAGTAAAGGATGCTGCACAACGACCCGGGTGGTCTGCCTCCATCAGCAGTCTCACTAGTTGGTTTCATCTACTTCTCAGTTCTCCTTCTCTGAGTCTATGTGATCCAGAGCTCACCATCATTGCACTGCTTCAGAAATTTATCACACATGTATTCCTGGGGATTGCAGCTGCACCCACTCTTTACTAAAATCTTTGTGTGCACACCGTCAGATCTCCTCAGCTCAGATTCTTGCTTCAGGAGTTGCTTTCCCACAGAAAATAATTTCAAATTGCAATATTCCATGGTGTTTATGATACTCCTTAAATCCTTCCTTTTCAATTCTTCATCTTTATCTGATCTGCTATAGATCTTGGGGGAAGTTTTCCCCCACTCCAGACAAGAATGTGAGAGCTAGTAATTTAGGAGGAAAGTTATTGCAGAAAGGGCTAAATGGAAGCTCCGTGAAGAAAAAACAGACAGCACTGAACTTTACGACAGGTTGCTAGTATAGTTGACTCCACTGCCAAGAAAACCCTGAACAAGTGCAGCTGGAATACCCATGCTGTGCCACACCTGATATGAGGAATCTAGTGCATTTAGTTACAAGTTTATTTATAGTCATGACTTTTGGCAAGCATCTGCAGAATGATATAATTCTAATCTCAAAATAAAGTGCTATAACAGGATTATTATTGGGAAAAATTACAGAATTTTATAACTAAACGTGTTATCGTGATAGCAATTGGGTGACTTGGCAACTGGTGCATAAGGCAGATGGTATCTGAGACAGTCAAGTTCATCTTGTCATGTTCTGCTGAGCCTGAGCTTCCTAAGTAGCCTTTGATGAGAAGAACACCAGCAGGCATCCTAAGAAAATCATTACGTTCATTTTAATAATGATCAATCATTTCTACCTGTACACCTACCTCTCTTATTCTTCAGCTGCTCATCGTTAAGGAAACAACCAAATAGCAGCCATGGTGCCATGGTTTTTGATTGCTTTGCATTGGTGCAGAAATATTCCCTATATTCAAGAACCATTAGGTCAACCATATAGATTTAGTGTTTGAGTGTGTGTAGAAATTTTTGGAACATGGCTATCAAAGACAAAAACTAATGATGATTTTTAAAATAATCATGGTATGTATATGTTGTATATATTTGAGTGCAGGGTCATGTGTGCCACTATGTGTGTGTGTGTGTGTGTGTGTGAGAGAGAGAGAGAGAGAGAGAGAGAGAGAGAGAGAGAGAGAGAGAGTATTAGCGCAGATTAAAGACAATTTACAGGAGTCAGTTCTTCCAATTCTCCCCTTCTACTATGTTTGTCCTGGTGATTGCACTTTGGTCCTCAGGACTGGGGCTAGTGCTTTGGGCCCAATGTTCATCTTGAAGAGTCCAGAACTTAAAAGTATATACTACAGGTTTAAAATAAGAATACCCAGAAATATGGATAAATTGTTAAAATCATTTGCTCCTCTTGCAAAGGACTCATGTTCAGTTCCCAGAATCCACATGGAAGCTCACAACTGTCTGGAACTCCAGTTTTAATGTATTTATCATGCTCATCTGTCTTTCTTGGCACTATACACATGCAATATACACACATAAATGAAGATGCTCACACATATGGATAAAATAGAAACAAAAAAATTTATAAAATTTCAATAAATTATTGCACAAATGACAATCAGATACCCCCCTCAAGCTATTACCACAACACTTGTGGTACTGCTCAATTGACATGGTGCGGCTTACTATGGACTAAGCCTTCCTGGTTAATTCTTACCTGGTGTCAAGTCACATGCCCAGAAGACCAGAACTGGGGAAGTAGTAAAAGAAGGATCATAGGTTCAAGGTCACTTTTAGCTACTTAGCAAGTTTAACACCAAACTGAGAACATAAGACACTGTCTTAAGTAAATTAAAATAGAAAAAAAATCCAGAGATAAATTAGTTTGAGATGCTCAAATTCTGGCTTTTTCCAATCAGCAGCAAAAGCATCTTATAGGTTATATTATCTTGAATTTTATCCTGTCTTAGTGATGTTAACATGATGGACACTTGCTTGCAGAACAATAAATCTTTTTCTATCTAGAGACATTTCTAAGGTTCTGTTGAAGTTCTCGCTTAGGTTCTTTCCTCATTAGCTAAGCAGAAGCTTTTTCTATATGTTTTGGTTCTTGTGCTGTAGAGAAAACCCATATTCATGGAAATGAGTCTGATGATATCCACCGTGCTTTGACAATGTGGACCCACATGGGATTTTCTTGTCTTGAACTAGCTCCTTAATTTAAATATGCTTGAAATGAGTAGGTATGCACTCCTAAGGCAAATGTTTAAAATCACAAGAACAAGTCTGACCTAGTGGCTCATACCTGTAACCCAAGCATTCAACAATTTTGGCCAGGTATACTGTACTCAAGATCAGCCTCCAGTACGGTGTAAAACATAGTACCAAATATACATATATCTAGGAAAGTCACACCAAAGAATTAAAGTATTAAAATTAATGGAATTCAACAAACCACTGATAGTTAATTAATTCTGTAAATGTGTCTATTTCCAAAAACTAGTATCTTCCACATACAGTTATTGTTTTCTATACAATCTCACAAAATGATTTTGACAGCAGAAAAAAATCCATTACATAATTCACAGCACTATAAATATTGAATCATTATAAACTTCTGTGAAAAATTAGATAATATGAGGTGATTGTGTCATTTTAGTCTTGATTAAAAAGTTGAAAAGGTATTTTCTAATTGAAACCTGCCATCCAATTCTAAGTTGCCTGATGGCATCTTGGCAGTAATATTCTGCAAGGCTAGGCACACTCTCTCTGCTGTGGAAGAACACAGAAACTCAACATAAACTGCTTATCATTAGGATAATGACAGTTCTAAATTATTCCAATCAGTATGTCCAGCCTCTTAGAACTAATTTCTAGTTTATGCACGAATTAAAGTCTTACAATATGACAGTCTGACAAACCTCAGAATTCCATGATAGTACCAAAAAACACCAATAGATTTGCAGTTTGTAGAGTATGAAATCAAGTTTTACTAAACTAGGAAGCAAAAACAAGATGGGTAAAAACTGAGCATGAGGGTCAGCAGGTAGCAAGATCTCTCAGCAGGGGAAGATACTTGCAGACAACCTTGAAGACCTGAGTTCCTCTACTAGAAGATGGTGAAAAGAGAAAATTAACTCCACAAAGTTGTCATCTGACCTCCACTTGGGACCCATAGTGCATATGTGTGCATATGCAAATTAGCTAATTAAAACTAAAATATTGCCCCACTATATGTCCCTATTCTTGTGGTTGATATCTCATGAATTTTTTTTGTTCCATCATTAAATATGTACTGGTTTTCCTATAAGCGTCAAGCAACACAGGAGGTAGGTTAATATCCAAAACAAAAGTCTCTGTTCTCATGAAGGTATCTCATTGTAACAGTTATGATGTGGAAGTTAATATGGAGAAGATTGAGCAAAACAAATGTAAGAGAGAAAGATACAGAACCCATAGAGGCTGCTTCAAACTTATTTTTAAATTTATTGTTTAATATCTGTTCTCGTTTTACATATCAACCCCAGTTCCCACTCCTTCCCCTCCTCCCATTCCCTCAACTTTGCCCCCACATCCCCTTCTCAGAGAGGGTAAGGTTTTCCATGGGTAGTCAACAAAATCCAGCACAATGCTTTGAGGCAGGATCAAGGCCCTCCCTACTATACCTAGGCTGAACAAGGTATCCCTTCAAAGAGAATAGGTTCCAAAAAGCCATTAAAAGCAGTAGGGATAAATCCTGGTGCAACCACCAGTGGATCCACAGTCTGCCCCAGCCATACAACTGTCACCCACATTCAGAAGATTTAATTTGATCTTATGCTGGTTTGCCCACAGTCAGGGCAGAATTGATGAACTCCCATTAGCTCAGGTAAATTGTTTCAGTGGTTGTCCCCATCATGGTCTTGACCCCTTTGCTCATATTATCGCTCCTCCCTCTCTTCAACTGGACTTTGTGAGTTCAGTCCAGTCCTCCACTGTGAATCTCTGTATCTGCTTCCATCAGTTGATGGATGAAGGTTCTATGATGATGTTTAAGATATTCATCAATCTGACTACAGGGCAAGGCCAGGTCAGGCATCCTCTCACAATTGATTAGGGACTTAGCTGGGGACATCCTTGTGAATTCCTCAAAGTTTTCCTAGTGCCAGGTTTCCTGCTAGCCCCCCAATGGCTCCCTCAATCAAGATATTTCAGTCCTTGCTCTCCCTCACTTTTCTTCCTCCATCTCAACCATCCAGCTACCTCAAGATCCCCTCCTCCTCCCCTTCTCCCTCTGATCCCCATACCGCCAATATGCTGGAGAGGATACCAAAGAAGGTAAACACTCCTCCATTGCTGGTGGGAGTGCCAACCTTTACAGCCATTTTGGGAATCAGTATGACAGTTTCTCAGAAAACTGGAAAACAACCTACCTCAAGACCCAGAAATAAAACTCTTGGGCATATACCCAAAATATGCTCAATCATACTATAAAAACATTTGCTCAACTATGTTCACAGCAACATTATTTGTAATAGCCAGAACCTGGAAACAACCTAGATGCCCATCAACTGAAAAATGGATAAAGAAAAGGTGGTACATTTACACTATGGAGTACTACTCAATAGTAACAAACAATGACATCTTGAAATTCCATACAAATGAATGGAAGAAAAAAAAAAAAACATCCTGAGTGAAGTAATCCAGACCCAGAATGGTGAGTACATTAGACTTAAAGCACGTGATAACAAGCCTGTAGTCCATGACCTCAGAGAAACTAGGTAACAAGGAGAATCCTAAGAGAGACATATATATATGGTTTCCCCTGGAAAGGGGATAAAAGTCAAGATTTCCTGAGAAAATTGGGCACTTCAGACTTATTAAAAGTGCAGTCATTTACCTAGAAGGGATGCAACTAAAGCAGTTGAGATGTGGAGCAGAAAATTATAGGGCTGTGTGGATTGCAGAGGACGAGTGATATTGACCACTGGGAGAAGAAAGATGTTTTAATCCCAGGGCATTAAGAAAGCCTCAGAAGGTAAAGTCCACAAAGAGATGAATTAGAGGAACCAAGGGCAGTCACATCAAGACAGACCATACGGCATACAAATCTGTTGTCTATACATTCTGAGTTTGGAATACATTAAAATGTTTCAATCACCACAAACTAACGCAAATGTATATACAATCATTCTCATTGCTGTCCTGAATAGACAAAAGTTTGGGTTATTATAGATAGACTGAAAAAGACACCAGGACAAGAAACTGACACAGTTTTATCAGACAAAGCAGGGAGGGCTAGTTTTATTGCATAATTATTTTAAAAATAAGATATAATTTTTTTTGAAGAAAAACTGAAATGGAATTGTCACTAATATTAGAAAAATATGTTTTAGGGATAACGTATAAGTTTTACTATGATAAGTCTTAGGAGTTTTTCTGTAAATCATATGGAAACATTAATTGTCTGCATTAATTTTGATTGCATAGAGGCTTAGAAACAGAATTTAAGGACTGGAATAACGAAATATCCAAAGGAATGGATACAGGGAGGAAAAAGGGATGCAGGAACATTAGGAGTAATAAAATTCTTTTTTTAAAACTAGACATGGCATTAAAAATGTCACTTGAGCTCGGTGGTGATGGTGTATGCTTAGTGCTGGGAGGTAGAGGCAGATAGATCTCTGTGAGTTCGAGGCCAGCCTGATCTTCAAGAGCTAGTTTCAGAAGAGCTAGACTATTACACATAGAAACCCTGTCTTGAAAAAGAAAAAGAAAAAAAATTACTTGATATCTCACACAATGAGTGAGCCAATAAAGCACTCATTTATCTGTTATCCATTAATTAATAATTTAGTCATGTTTAACATCACAATAATTTAAGTACCTATTAATAATTCATCAAAATTACAAAATATTTTTTATTCTTTTAGTTCAGCCTTAGAGTAAATAATCTATAAAATATATCCGGTCTAATAGGAAAAAATAAGCACACTTTGAATCACAGATAAAAACCACAATGGATGTGTGCTCTAAGAAGCACCAGTAGCCTAACAAATTGTCACATCCAATGCTAAAGAAGGAGAACATGAAAACTTATGATTTCTACAGTATGGTTTCCTAATCTAAGATATGGGTGCAATGGGGAAAAAGTTTTTTTTTTTCAGAAATGAGTTACAATATTAAATGTTTCAGCCCTTTTAAAAGCATGTTGCAGTCACAGATTTAAAAATAAGAAAAGTCAGGGCTCCAGCTTCTTTTTTAAAGTATGGCTTTCTCAAATTGAGTAATTTGAGGCAGAGACTAATAAAGGAGAGAAAGTAACAGCTCAGACCCAGCAAGGTAACTTGATAAATGTCATAAAACTAGCAAGTTGTGGAATTGTCATAAACACCTAACTCTTGACTTCAAGGTTCGTGGACTTAGCATTCTCTATAGCGCATTTTACACATATTCTCTAGTTGGAAGAGGAGAATGTGAGAAAAGTTAACCCATTGCATTAGGCCTATTTGCATACTTAAGGCTCTGGAAGCTAAGATTCTAGATGAGAAAATTGATTGACCTATTAGAAAAGAATAATGAAGGTTAAAAACAAAGTATCATATTTAGAATCTGAAGAAAACAATCCCAAATGCTTTAAACTTTGTCTTCTGTATGAAAAAAAATGTTTCTTGCCAAACACTATGTAGGCACTTCAGCAGATGCATCAATATTTAAAATATGTAAAGGAGCATTACCAGAAGTGTGTGTGTTCACTCTCAGTTTAGTCTAGTTCCTTTATACTATGTGTTGGAGAGAGAGAGAGAGAGAGAGAGAGAGAGAGAGAGAGAGAGAGAGAGAGAGAGAGAGAGGGTTTCTATTGCTGTGAAAACACCATGACCACCACAACTCTTATAATGGAAAACATTTAACTAGGGCTGGCTTATAGTTTCAGAGGCTTACTTCATTGTCATCATGGCAGGAAGTATGGCAGCATGCAGGCAGACATGATGCTAGAGAAAGAGCTAAGCATTCTGCATCTTGATCCACAGGCAACAGGAAGTAATCTATGTGCCAGACTGAAAGTAACTTGAGCTTCTGAGACATCAAAGACCACCCCCACAGTGACACACCTCTTCCAACAAGGCTACACGTACTCCAACAAAGTCACACTTCTTAATAGTGCCACTCTTTATGGGAGTCATTTTTTTCAAACCACCACAGTGTGTGTGTGTTTACGTGTGTGTTTTAATAAAGATATATAAATATATATGCACATACAGTTATCTTAATTTGGTTTGACATTATTCTGAAATCAGGCTAACATTAACTTAGAGTTGAACTACCAAGGAATCCCCCAACATGTTCTTGCTTTACCTTTAACCTCCACAGATGAAAGAACTCTCAGACATATGGAGATCTGGAGGTGGGCTAGCTTTTTACTCTTACAGTTAGTTCTAGGTGCAGCATGCCTCACATCTTTGATCTCATTGTTTCACGGCTACTATAGATCACACACTCATTTCCTTCTCTATGTTATTTTCTACACAGAGAATTGAGATTTTAGAAACTGACTGAACTTAGCACTACTCACTACCAATAAAACCATCATGCAGATCAATCTAAAAGAATTTGAATGAGCACCTAACAGCAAAATTACTGCCATCAATTCATGTTAAAAATATTTTCTCAGCTCATAATGTGAATACTGTGATGCACCAAGCAGAAACATTTTCTTTCTGGAAGGCCTCACAGACAGTGTGAGTGTGCTGGGAAATTTACCCTCCTACTCTTCTAAGTATATGCTAAATCCCTGGTTCTCAACCTATGGGCCACAACCTCTTGATGGTTGAAATGCTCTTTCACAGGGGTCTCCTAATACCATCAGAAAACACAGATATTCACATTGCAGTTCATAATAGTACCAAAATTACAGCTATGAAGCACTAAGAAAAATATTTTGGTTGTTGGGTGTCACTATGACATGAGGAACTGCTTTAAAGTGTTGCAGCATTAGGAAGGTTGAGAAGCAACTGTCCTGAACACAGATAGATCATTCCGAGTTTATAAAACTGCATAATGATATGTTCCAATAAATTGTGAATTTGTTTATGCTATTTACTGGTGGGCAAATTTAAAAGCAAAGAAGGATATTGAGGCAAAAAAAAAGAAAGAAATGCAGTTGTTGGTAGTGATGTTTGAGCTGTAAGTTTTAATTTTTACAATGGTATGGTTACATATGTTAGATAGGCTTTCTTTTTTTTTTATTTATTTATTTTTTTTTTTTTTGGTTTTTCGAGACAGGGTTTCTCTGTGGTTTTGGAGCCTGTCCTGGAACTAGCTCTTGTAGACCAGGCTGGTCTCGAACTCACAGAGATCCGCCTGCCTCTGCCTCCCGAGTGCTGGGATTAAAGGCATGCGCCACCACCGCCCGGCAGAAAAAACAATGGCTCAAAATAAGAACATTAATTGTAGTGTGTCTTCACTGAAGTAACAGTTGGTTTCTTGAGGGATATAAAAGCAAAACCATCTCTTATAAAAACATCTCCTTTGGTGTTGCGGGAGCTCATTCCGCTCCTTCAGCCAATAGCCACTGAGATGCCAGCACACTGAGGCGTGGTCTCTCTCCCTTTAAAAAAGCAGCCACTTCCCTCTGCCTCCCAAGTATTGGGATTAGAGGCATGCGCCACCATCAGCATGTGTTATGGTCCCTGTATATCAACCACCTTCATCCATGTACAAAACTCACATTTCTACATCATTAGAAGTTTTCATAACTTCTTTCTTTTTATCTTTACTAAATTGTGTGCTTTCCATAAAATTCCATTTTTATTAATTTCTTAATGGTATTTTAAGATGAAATAACATCAGTGATGTTTTTGCAACTTTATCCCCGATAAAAGATCTGTCAATAAATGTTACAAAATTATTATTGTCAATGTTTATATTTCATTTAAAAATCATTTTAATAAACATAATGCAAAGTAACAAAACCAAAATTCATTACAAACATTAACTGGGAGCCTACTCATGTTCATAGATTTTCACTTGCTCTGTGCAACAAATACTTTTTATGTCATTTTAGTATTTAAGGCCTTGCTCAACCACAAATTTATCTATTTGCCCAAACACAAAATTTATGACAAAAGACCTACTTTTAACTTAATGTATTTAGTTAGTTTTTTTGGTTGTGTGTATAAAGGGAGCAAGATCTTGCAAATACCTCAAGGTATCTTTTGAATCATAATCTATTGCCCCATCATTTCAAGGACTGAGATTACAGAGTATGTTTCCACACCCAGATCTTTAATTTTATTCTACACACAGAGATAAACATACTTAGTGATGAAAAAATGCAAATTTAAACCTTCATTTTGACAAACTATAGGTCTTTTTATTTTAGACAGGTAACATTGCCCTTATGAATTATGAAATAACAGTATTTATTATCAAATATTTGGGATCAACCTACCCATGGACCCAGCAATACCGCTCTTGGGAATATACCCAAGAAAGGCCTTATCACACAACAAACGTATATGCTCTACTATGTTTATAGCAGCATTGTTTGTAATAGCCAGAACCTGGAAACAACCTAGATGCCCTTCAATTGAAGAATGGATGAAGAAAGTATGGAATATATACATATTAGAGTACTACTCAGCAGTAAAAAACAAGGACTTCTTGAAGTTTGCAGGCAAATGGATGGAAATAGAAAACAC
>NW_026067905.1:4726397-4762441 GCF_014885135.2 Alexandromys fortis | reverse complement strand
GGCGGCGGTGGGGAAGAGACAGAAATCTTTAATAAATAAATAAATTAATTAATTAAAAAAAAGAAAACAAAGATCAGAATGACTTAAATAGTGTCATAAAAACAAACCAAAAAACAAAGATTATGAGCATGAAAGTTAGTTTGTTTGAATTAAGAGCTAGACAATCAGGCTTTTGCAACAGTCAGAGGCCAAGTGGGGAAGCGTGACTAAACCACAAATTCTGTAAATTCACAGTCTCTAGGCATTATTCCACTATGCCTTCCCTTTAAATAATAATTTCTTCTGAACTGTAATGCCACAGCACAGAAAAAAATAAGAAGGACCCCATTTAATTATCAAATCAGAGATCATAACACTCATAAAGTAGTTCAGTTGTAAAAGATGAGCAGAAGAAGTAAATTTTATTTTCCATAAGACAAAGAATAAAAGTGTTCCAATATGACAGAAATGTTAAAATGGAAACAGCCTGATTTTAGCAGTAAATATTTTAATGCTACGCTTACCAATCTTCTGTAGAAGATAAGGAAGATAAAGTCTATTGTCACCAGATGATGTTATTTTGGAAGTCCCAGAAAGGGAAACAGAAGTGGAGCTATAAACATTTTTAGATCAGAAGTTAAATTTATGTTTTCAGACACATAATAATTCATCTCAAAGAATAGCGTAAGTGTGGTTGCACAGATTTATATTTAATTAATAATGTGATCTGTGAAGCTTATAAACAGGAAAATATTCAAAAGTAATAACATTTTAGATATTAATAATGCATGACAATATGGAAAAGGAAAATTGTTCTTCTTACAAAGTCATAAGAATTACTAAGAAAATATTATTAAGAGTTAAGTGTAAATAAATTACTCAGATATAAATATTAAAACAAGACATAAGAACCTTTTAAAAACATTTAATGAAATACATGTATAGAAGATAAAAATTAACAGGCATGCTATAATCATAGACTAAAAATGGACATTAAAGATGAATTTCACTAAAATGTCTTTATAAATTTAGAAATACTTCAAATTTAAGAAATTATTATCAAGCTGGACAGTGGTGGCAAACTCCTTTAATTCCAGAACTCAGGAGTCAGACGCAAGTGAATCTCTGTGAGTTTGAAGTCAACCTGGACTATAAAACAAGTTCCAGGATAGCCAGGGCTACACAGAAAAAAACCCTTTCTTGTTTTTTTTTTTTTATTATTTTTTTGAGACAGGATTTCTCAGTGTAAAAGCTCTGACTTTATTGGAACTCACTTTGTAGACCAGGTTGGCCTAGAACTCACAGAGATCTACCTGCTTCTGTCTCCCAAGAGCTGGGAGTAAAAGTGTGTACCACCACAGCTTTGCAAGTATAGACATTCTTTATCTCATTTTTAGCATAGGATTTCAGAGTATGTGTGTCTCCCCATACAAATGTGTGTGTGTGTGTGTGTGTGTGTGTGTGTGTGTGTGTGTGTGTGTGTGTTTATACGACAGTCCCGGATTTGCAAAGAACCAAGCAAACCTAAAATATATGGAGCTCACAAACCAGTCAATGCTTCAGTCATGGAGGATCTTGAATTCCTGATCTTCCTGTCTGTGCTTCCTGGTTTGTTAGAAAATGTGCACAATTAAAGAAATGTTTAGCTTAGGTCTTCTAAGAAGCAACATCATGCAATACAATACCATTAACAGTACTACCAAACATTTAGGAGTAAACAGTGTGGTCTTCACATTATTTATTTCATCAGCACATGGCAAAGAGAATGAATGGTTCTCAAATCATTTCACAAGCTTTTCCAAATAAATCAAACAAAACAATGCAGAAAATAAATAAAAGTATCAAAAATGCTGACTTGCTTCTCTCATAAACATAAAAAATTCTTAACAAAATTTTACCAAACAAACCCAGCATTTATAAAACAATATGCATGATGGAATGCAGTTTACCCTAAGAATACAAGGTTGATTCAGTGTTTAATAACAAAATGAAATAGTAGGACACAGTGCATCCATATGCGGTTCCAGCTGCTCCAGAGCATGGGGCAGAAAGATAAGAACATGACCTTTATCTTAAATAAATAAATATATAAATAATAAACAACCAACTTAAATTCATATTAAAAATTCTGACAGAAAAACACATAACTACATCAAAAGAATCCCAAAGTGTTGATAAAATGCTAATTCTACTCTGAATAAGAAAAGACAGTGCACATTAGAAACAGAAAATGACCCTATCCTATAACAATACTGACGAATATCTTTCATATCACCATAGAACCTTCATCTGGTGATGGATGGAGATAGAGACAGAGACCCACACTGGAGCACTGGACTGAGCTCCCAAGGTCCCAATGAGGAGCAGATGGAGGGAGAACACGAGCAAGGATGTCAGGACCACGGGGGGTGCACCCACCCACTGAGACAGTGGGGCTGATCTATTGGGAGCTCACCAAGGCCAGCTGGACTGTGACTGAAAAAGCATGGGATAAAACCGGACTCTCTGATCATGGCGAACAATGAGGACTGATGAGAAGCCAAGGTCAATGGCAAGGGGTTTTGATCCTACTTCATGTTCCGGCTTGGTGGGAGCCTAGCCAGTTTGGATCTTCACCTTCCTAGACATGAACGGAGGGGGGAGGACCTTGGACTTTCCACAGGGCAGGGAACCATGACTGCTCTTTGGATTGGAGAGGGAGGGGGAGAGGACTGGGGGGAGGGGGAGAAGAGTGGGGGAGGGGGAGGGAAATGGGAAGCTGGGAGGAGGCGGAAACTTTTTTTTTTCCTATTCTCAATAAAAAAAAATGAAACAGAAAAAAAAAATTCCCACTTAATCTGGTAAGTGTCATCTACGTAAACCATCACCATCATAGTAGCAAGAGGAAATATGAACACCATCTCTTCACTTGTAAATAAGGCTTGCTGACCACCCTCGCCCCTTTGGGTCCCATTTAGCATTCATCACTTGTATTGATTCAGGGTCCAATATGTCTCTTTAGCCCCAATTCTTCAATACTAAATACTTCTTTCCCCACATTCAACCTGAGAGAGAGGGGATGAATAAAGCTAAAAGAACTGAGCCCTGCTAGTAGGACATTCACAATTATCACCAAGCAGAGTTTATCTTAACAAATTTCATGGACCTTCCAATAATACACTTCCCTTCAAGGTGCCTGCATGCAGCTCAACATATCTCCTACATAGAGGGTGGCTTACCATCCTAAGAACTGCAACATATTTTAAAATATATATTCTTCTTTTGTAAGCTCACTTTTCCTTATTAACTTGTTTGCTGGAGCATATTTTCTTCACATCTTGCTAGTTTTAGTATTTTAATGACTAAGGCTATTGTGACCAGATCTTATATAAGATTTGTTTAAAAATAAGCAACTCTTCAAGGTTTTACCACAAAAGAACAAAGACATACATTGAAGGCCTTTTATTAGCTCTCCCCATGGAAAGCACTCCACTTACATAATTTGACCACTCGTATTTCCTCATCCACATATTTATCCCACCTTTCACTTCAATTGCACAGAGAGGAACACAAATCTACCAGTTTAGACAACAGCTCAAAACAAGCCACCTGTTCTAAGATATTACTGCATTTGCTATGTAATGTTGACTTTCATCGCCAATAATATTGTTTCCCAATGTATATCTTTCTCTCCATCTTAACATAAAGTCCTTGGAAACAGGCCCATTGTAGATGTATATGTTTATGTGTGTTTATTTGCAGTGACAGAAAGTATAAATATTGAATACTTACCTGGTTTTGAAAAGTATTCCTAATTCTTCAATTTTCTTATTCAAGTTAAAAATGAATATTTTTGACCTGTTCTTGGTTATTTTATGTAAATTATCCATTGCACTCAGAAAATCAACTGTCTATTTTACTGAATGTTTTCATAGCTTTTTCGTTCTTGGGTAGTTCCTTCCATTCTTTGTTTATTAAATATGGTTTTGTTTCTAAAAATATTCTGAACAAGCACAGAAAAGATAAAATAACTTTTTTCTCTCACATTTTCTAAAATCCTCCTTCTAATATAAAACCATCTGTGCCCAAAATGTGGCTAAATGAAGTCTTACTTTGAATTGATATTGAGAAATATAGACACAAAAGAAAGACAAGTTTGCTTAGCAGGTTAATGTACTTGGTGCCAAGCCTGATCAGTAAACTTAGATCCTCGACATGTGGTGAAAGCAGATAATGGACTTATGCAAGATGTCCTCTGTTCTCCACATCCATACGATGGCATGCATGCATGTTCAAGCATGTGCATGCGAGGCACACACACACATATCACAACAAAAATAAATACAATAAATTTTACTGTAACCTTGCAAAATAATTATATAAAGTTTACCTGACCCTAACCTTATAGTGGAAACAAAATTCTATGTCCTCTTGTTATTTATATAAACTAATGTTGGAACTTCTTTACATTTAAAACAATTGTACTGTTAGTATGACATGTTACTATTATGATATAAACATTATTATATCGTGCAGCTGGAGTGGTCACTTAGTCATGAAGAGCAATAGCTGATCTTCCAGAGGACCTGTATTCAGTTCCCATCATGGACACGGTGCCTCACAAGCACCTGTATCTCCAGTTCCATGGTACCTGATATCCTCTTCTGACCTTAGTGGAGAAAAGGCACACATGCAGTACACAGACATTCATGTAGTCAAAATATTCATACACACACACACATTTTAGAAATAACCATTTTTGGTCATAATAGAATGTATTGGAGAAAATTATTTTAATTATTTCCTGAGACTTTGTTATTACTGTTGAATTCTTGATGATTATGCTCTATGACCTGGAAGGTTTTAAGAAATGTTCACTGTATTAATGTCATTTTATCTTTATTCCTGTGCCTATAAATGTATATCACACAAACTTCATCTGTATCTGGAATCACTAAGACTATTCAAATTCCAAGTTGGTCTCTGAACAGATTGCAACAGCCAGTTGATGAAACTTGAGCTAATTACACTAATGTTGACAAATGCAGTAGCACCAAAACAAATGTCACATTTTTCAAAAAAATTACACCTTTTCAAAAGCCAATGGGGAGAGATGCTAAATATATTCAGTGATTTGTGGGTGTAACTGAGCTATTTGTGCAAAAACAGCTTTGAAAAGTATTATTTAAGATATAAAAAGAACAAGTGGAGTGTGCGAACTTCTGTGTGATTTTTAAATGTAGTTTAATAAAATATTTGAAGTCTTGGAACAATGAAGAAATGACTGTATTTGACACTGGAAGTTATCCAAATTGTTTATTTTAATTTTGTATTATAAACAAAAATACAACTTTGCATCTCAAATTAAGATGAATTAGTATAGATATATGAACTGAAAAGGCATTTTTATAGGATTTAAATCTATATATTCCTGAGGACAGTACTTACTGTATATTCAGCCACAAATATCCTTATATTTTTCTGTTACCTGAGAAGAACTGAGTATGTGCCAAAGTCTTGAGCTGTCCACTAAAATGAAAGGGTTATCAACTTCTTTACTTCATCCTTCTGACTCTACTCCAGGGGACACACAATCGTTTACCTTTTGTTTAACAGTTTCTCAAATGTGTGTGTGTGTGTGTATAAACTTTTATGTATTGCAACTTTAAATCATTTTTTTTTAACCTACCAATTCGGGTTTCTCATCCTCTCTCTCTACCTCTAAATCCCTTCTCTATATAAGTCTCCTCACTACTTTCAAGTCTTCTTATGTATCGCCAGTGGGGGTTAGGGTGGGATTTACTGGCATAAAGACAACTTGTCGGCAACTGCACCACTGAATAAAATGCCATCCAGCAACCTGATCACCATTAACTGTCAAAATGGGCCATCTGCAGATAAGAGATTAAATGACTTACTCTGCCTAAAAACACAGGACTTCTATTCCAGGTATCCTTGACTCCCCAGCCTCTACTCTTCATTCTATGCATACTGGATCTCCAGTGGCAAGTCTGGAAATCTTTCTTGAGCCTATAATGGTCTATCTTTCAGCAATGTTCTCTACAATAGGCGGGGGATGGGGGTGTTCTGTTTCATTTGTTCTTTTGAGTTACAACAGGTTATCTTTAAGTCATTTGAGAAGAGGCCTTTGTGGGCTTAATGGACTTATTGCTGCATGTAATCTTTTATTTTTGAAATATTGAGACCTACACAATGATTCAGTGAGTAAAGTTACTTGTTGTCGAGCCTGGTAATGTGAGTTTCACACTTAAACCCACATGATAAGAGGAGAGAAACAAGTTGTCCAAGTCATCCTCTGACATTCACATTTGTGCTGCAGCTGCCAAGTGACATGGCACCCATAGAAATACACACTCAAAATCACTTGATAAATTAACAAACAAATATGCTAAGTACTTGGAGTTGAGAGGTAGCTCAATGAGGGAAATTTCCACCAGGACTTAATTTGATTCTGTGGACTCAAATGGTAGAGGAGAGAAACAATAAAAGGAAGTGGTTCTCTGATTTCTACATATGAACCACGGGTCATTCACACACACACATACACACACACAAACACATGTGTACATGCTCACCATATGTGTACTTTTACAGACAAAAGATGATATAACAATAAATTAAATGCCTAATTTAAGTAAAGTGCTTTTGCATACCTGCAGTTCTACCACTTGAAAAGCTAAGGCAAGAAGTTGTGAATTCTAGGTCAGCCATGGGTACACAAAGCAACTCTATTAGGAAAACAAAAATAAAAAAATAGTTAAAGAATTAACTATTTAATTAAATTTATTAGAAATATTGATGACATCTATTAACCTTAAAAATAAAAAAAAATATGTTTAAATAATAAAACTTTGATACCTGTCTGCCAGAATTTGGGAGAGATGAGGGATCTTTTGACAAAGTTTCTCCCTACATGGCAAGAGAAGGTAGTACATCTTACTTTGTTTACATTATTATCCCTTACAATTAGTGCTTCACAATTAAGAAATGGGACCTCAGAAACTAAAAATCATCTATAAAGCAAAAGACACATTCAACAAGACAAAACCTACAGAATAGGAAAAGATCTTCACCAACCCCACGACAGACAGAGGGCTGGTCTCCAAAATATACAAAGAACTCAAGAAACTGGTCATCAAAAGAACAAATAATCCAATTTAAAAAAAATGAGTACAGACCTAAACAGAGAGCTCTCAACAGAAGAATCAAAAATGGCTGAAAGATGCTTAAGGAAATGAACATCCTTGGTCATCAGAGAAATTCAAATCAAAACAACTCTGAGATTCCATCTTATGTCTTTAAGAATGGCCAAGATCAAAAACACTGATGACAACTCATGCTGGAGAGGTTATGAGGTAAAAGGAACACTCCTTCTTTGGAGTGAGAGTGCAAACTGGTGCAGCCCCTTTGGATATCAGTGTGGCAATTTCTCAGAAAATTAGCAAGCAACCTTCCTCAAGACACAGAAATACCACCAGAAATATCCACAGGATGCACAATCATACCACAGGAACATATGCTCAATTATGTTCATGGCAGCATTGTTTGTCATAGCCAGAACCTGGAAACAACCAAAAAGCCCATCAGCCAAAGAATGGATAAGGAGAATGTGGTACATTTACACAATGGAATACTATATAGTAGAAAAAAAAACAATGACATCTTGAAATTTGCAGGCAAATGGATGGAGCTAGAAAACATCATTTTGAGTTAGGCAACCCAGGCCCAGAAAGAAAGTTATCATATGTACTCACTCATAAGTGGTTTTTAAACATAAAGCAAAAAAAAAAAAAAAACCAGGCCACAAATCACAATCCCAGACAACCTAGACAACAATGAGGACCCTAAGAGAGATATGATGTGGGAGTGTCATATATCAATCTGTTGATTTCATTGGTTAAGTAATAAACACACTGCTTGGCCTCATAGCTTAGAACATAGGTGGGTGGAGTAAACAGAATAGGACGCTGGGAGGAAGAGGAAGTGAGCTCAGACTCGACAGCTCTGCTCTGTGGAGCAGAGACGCCATGCTCCTGTCTCCTGAGAGATGCGAGATAGCTCTGCTCTCTGAGACACACACGATGAAGCTCTGACCCATGTTGGATGTAGGCTAGAATCTTCCCTGTAAGTGCACCTTGGGGTGCTTACACACATTATTAGAAATGGGCTAAATTAATATGTGAGAATTAGCCTAGAAGAGGCTAGATAGAAATGGGCCAAGCAGTCTTTAAATGAATACAGTTTGTGTGTTGTTATTTCAGGCATAAGCTAGCAGGCGGCTGGGGTGCTGGGGACGCAGCCCCACCGCACTTATTACTACAGATATATACATTGATCTAATCAACATGGGAAGTAGAAAAAGACAAGATCTCCTGAGTAAATTGAGAGAGGATGGGGTTGAAGGGGAAAGGAGAAAAAAAAAGAGGAAAGCGAAGAAAAACATATACCTCAATAAAATCAATTTAAAAAATTATAAAAAAGAGAAAAGAAGAGTTTGGGACAGAGGAACTGGGGTGACAAATGAGATGGAGACTCAGAAGAACCTTGTCCCAGTCCAGCCCTACGTTTATTCTCTGTAGAAACTTGTACAAGTTATTATAATTTTAAATAAAGACAAGTAAAAAAAAAAACAATTAGTGTTTCAAACTAGTTATTTAGATAGTATTAAATGTAACAACAAAAATGACCAATAGAACATTCTAGAGTCATCAATGCATATTAATATTTAACCTATAAATTGTATCTACCCTCCTATAGTAAAATTAAAAAAAATCAGCTTTTAAAGTTTGTATAAAAGTGGTGTGGCCTTTTCTGTCTTTACTTTCTCTTATGAGCTAATTCAAGTTAGCATTTCTCATCAGTGGAATTTACTCTTATTCCTGATTTGTACTGGGATAGTCTCAGTTAGTGACATCTTAAATTTTTAACGCATATACTCTGATCCTAGTCCAATTTTTCTGTACTTCTGGACCTTATGCTGTTTTGAGGAGTTGTGAGTTTTCTCTTAACATGCTTGCACCCGAAGGCATCTTTTTCTCTTAGCCCTTTAACAAATAGTTATATAAGGAAACTATTTTCTGATTGACAGGTGTGATAGCAGGGAACTTAAATCTGAAGCACTAGGATAGAGAGTTGGTTGCTTAATCTTAGCGTTATATAAGTCAAAAGAACTTAGTGTTAAGATCAAAATAAAAAGTTTTATAAACTATTACACATTTGATTCTTTGAGTCTCCACTTGGATATCTTAAAAGGAAAGACATAAAACCAAAATTTAAGCCATGTTTTAGTTCAGCAAACTAAGTAGATTCATGTGACTTTGTCTTTGTGGTGTAGCTGTCAGATAGTGATCACTAATGCAGGACTGTATGTGGTGAGATTTAGACTTCACAAGATGCATCTCCACACTCAGAACTGGCTTCCCTTTTGTCACTTTCTTATTGTTTCCAATAGCAATTGAAAGCATCCTGAAGCTTATTCAATATGAATCCCAAATTGTATTTTATTTATTAAATGCCTTTAGTTATTTATTGATTATATCAGCATTTACTTTAAAATTATTTTTTTAAATTTAATTAGATTACAGAATAGAAAACTGACCTAAATAATGCTATTTAATCTAGGAAACAAGGTTGTTTTGGCCCTATTTTTGACGTTTGTACATTGTCTTCCTACGATGCTTCAGTGTTCTGTAAAAAGAAAAGTATTCCTTGATTAAATACAAGAATGTAGAGAAAGGAAGAATTGTCCTCCATTCCTGCTGAGAGTGAAAACTTTTACAACCACTATGTAAATAAATATGACAGATTCTCAGAAAATTGGGACTCTATCTACCTCAAGACCGAGGTACAAAACTCTTGGGCATATGCCCAAAGATGCTCCATCCTACCACAAGGATATTTGATCAGCCATGTCCATTGCAGTTTTATTCATAACAGACAGGAACTGGAAACAACCTAGATGTCCCTCAACCAAAGAATGGATAAAGAAAATGTGGTACCATGTAGTACTATACTATGGCTGAGATCATCTGCATGGCTGATGGAGTATTACCTGGCTCTTAAAAATAATGACATCATGAAATTTGCAGGCAAATGGATGGAGCTAGTAAAGATCATCCAGAGTGAGGTAACCCAGACCCAGAAAGACCAACATAGTATATACTTACTCATAAGTAGATATTAGATGTTAAGTAAAGGATAATCATACTGCAATCCACAGATGCAGAGCAGCTAAGTAACAAAGAGTGCTCAATGGGGACAAATGGATCTCACTAGGAAGAGTAAACAGAATAGATTTTGTGGGTAGACTAGAATGGGTGGGGATGTGAGCAAGAGGGATCAGGTGGGGGGGCTAGGAGAAAAGAATGGAATTGGGAAAACAATGTAGAAACCTAGTACAGTGGAAACTTCCTGGAATCTAGAAGGATGACGCTAAAAAAGTAACAGGGGATTTGCAACCTGAAACTGGTCATCTTCTAGAGTTAGGAAAGGATCCTAGTAGTGGGACTGGGACATCTAACCAGACACATGCCCTTTAACCTACAAACTAACCTCCCTGCAAAATGTTCTGGGGTAACAGTAGTGCAGAACTTGTGTGAGTAGTCAGCTAATGACTAGTCTAACTTGAGACCCACACTGTAAGAGAAAACCTGGGCCTGGAACTACTTGGAGGACCAGGAACCAGATGCAGAACAGCCCAGAGATCCAGGATAGAAACAAACATGACCAGAGAATAAAAAAAAAATGTTTCTAATGATATTTTTTTGCTATACTCATAGATTGGTACCTAACCCAGCTGTCATGGGATGGAGGGGAGGACATCATCCAGCAACTGATGAGAACAAACAGGTACAGATACCCACAGCCAAACGCTAGGCAGAGCTCAGGAATCCCAAAGAAGGGGAGGAAGGATTGTAGGAGCCAGAGGGATAGAGGACACCAGGAAAACATGGCCCACAAAATCAACTAAGCAGGGCTCATAGGGACTCACAGAGACTGAAGTGACAATCAAGGACCTTGTATGGGTATGATCCAGGTCCTCTACATGTATCTTATGTCGTGTAGCTTGGTGCTTTAGTTGGACTCCTCACAGTGGGAGCAGGGAGAGAGTTTTCTGACTCTTTTGCCCATGCTTGGCACCTTTTTCCTTCTACTGGATTGCTTATTACAGCCTTTCTGTGAAGGAATGTGTCCAGTCCTATTGTAACTTATTAGGCCATGATTGGTTGATATCCTCGCAACTCCTGCTCTGTTTTTTTTCTTTTTCTTTGGAGGAAAATGGAAGAGGAGTAGCTATGTGGTAGAGGAGAGCTGGGAGGAGGAACTGTGAGGAGTGGAGAAACTGCTGTCAGAATGCAATATGAGAGAACCAAAGAAAAAATGCCAGTTACACAAAAATCTTCACAATTATAACATTCAGATCTCAACAAAACACCTTAATTACCAGTGCTAAGTTTCATACTCTAATAATGAAGCAGCTGCTCAAGTGAGGAATTGTGTTTTCAGAGAACCGAAATGTAGAAGGAAGTGCTGAGCACGGGTGTGATCTCAGGTGGTCCTTTCCATGATGGTTGTTTCTCACCTCTATTATCTCTGCTCCCATCAGTCACGTTCGTTGTCGCTGTTTTGGGTAAAGCTGAGCTCTTACATTTGACTGGTGTACAAACGCTTATGGAGATATAGGAAAGCTGTCCCCTCATTATCTTTAAGCATAGAAATTGCCAAAGCTTTACTACATAAATCACTTTCTACAAAAATATGACAGATTTCTGTGAGTTATCATTTAAAGGTAATTTATGATATTTCATTATCTCATGAATCTACCTCTGATTTGGATCAGTTATAAACAGATTAACAAGCTTGGTTAGAGTTGCAATTTCACATCCCTACAAAAAGTGAAATGATATAAAAAATATTTTGTTTCATTTCTGGAAATCATCTGGATAGGCAATGTTCTTTTAGTTTTATTTTGCTTTTCCATTTCTAGCTATTATTATTTCTTCCATTTTTGACATTTTATGAACAATATGTATGTATATATATATATCAATGTTACCATAGAATATGAATGTCATAATTTAACTGGACTTCTAAATCTCTAGACTTTTATTCATACAAATAATATTCCAAAATAAACTTTTAGCATAGTTAACCTGATTGATAAAAATAGTATAACTACCAATATTGCTTTATATATTTCATGGTGTGGGGTTTTTATAAAAGACGAAACTACAAATGTATTACCAAAACTTCAGTAGAGTTATATCCACTTCTGATGTGTATCTCATCTTTGTAAAAGTGTTGAATACTTAGACAGCCATGGTATAGGAAGAAATAAACATATGCATGCATTCAAACGACATCAGAATAGCATCTTTGCATCACAGTGTGTCCACACAAACTTGGCTGCCTCTCCCTCTTCAGCAATTTCTCCTCCAGCCTTGCCTTTTTAACCACATTCCTCAATCACAGAGAAGAGTTGGTTTTGATTTGGACTTCTTTATGTGACACTTTAAAACACCTGTTCAGTCATCTTGCTTTTTCTAGTAGTTTAAAAATCATGAAGACAGAAATTATAATAAATATCTCTCAATTTTTCTCACATCTTTCAACCCACCTACTGTCTCATATGCTTATGCAGTGTTTGATGATAAAATACTATTTTATTAAAATAGACATTATAATAATTTTTCTTGTCATTGCCATGATGGATGTAGGCTCCTAAAATTTCCTGGATCTTATTTACTCTTTTCAGAAATTAAAATTCATTTTTTAATTTTAATTCTTAATTTATTTTTTTTTTAATTTTTTTACATTACTGAGGTTAATTTGAGTAAAATATACTTGTTAAAATTTGCATGTATAAAAATGTTCATCATAAACAAGATCTCACTACAATCTATTCATGAGTAAAGTAAGACTGCCATATGATCAGAATAATAAACTAAACCTTGAAACAATTACATTTTCGGCAGCACTTAGTAACAGCACAAATTTTATTTGTACTTCTTATGCATTTTAAAATATATTTAAAATAATAAATACTATCTGGCTTCTAATCCATACAATATACTGACAAATCAGCAAAGAACTCAAGTTTTCCAGGCATACTATTGAAATAGATACCAGAATAGACTAAAGTAAACTTGCTGGGTTCAGTCTTTATGCCTTAAGGTTTAAAGGAAAATACAGATTCAGAGAGAGTTCAGTTTCGACCCTGACCTTGCTTAGAATAGTCAGATCTGTCTGTGATTTGAAGATTTTCTCCCTTAATTAGCAAGGCTGTCCAAACTGTTTCTATATAAACCTCCAGAGAGCAGAATGTAAACTCTCCCCTCTATTGTTAACGCCTGCTTTATAGATGATGAAGTAGGTAATGATTGATCATGTGCTATAATGATGGATAAGGACAATTTCTAGAAAGGTCAAACCTATTAAATAAATCTTAGAATATGTTTAAAAACATCTTGTCTGCCTCACTGGAGCGTAGTACCTCTTTTCAAAGACAGGTGGCCTTCACATCAGAGGAGGAACCGCAATGGCGAACAATAGATATTCATACTTCACAAGCAGAGCAGTAGGCAAAGGAGTGGAGATTGTGAAATTACCAGCCCTGAAATAAGAGGTTATCCTGAATAGACTAAAATAAATGAAGACCTTGACTGTGGCTCCCTAATCCATAAACATTCTAATCAAAAGAAAAATGAAGCAAACAAGCTGAACCAAAGGGGAAGCTAAACAACAAATAACCCTTTTAGACATCAGACATTTGCTTGAATGACAACATAAAAATGCTTGAAACACTTATTTTCAATGCTACGCACTAATAACTCCCTTAAAGGTAATTTTAAAAACCAGCATCTCAGACGAACACATTTTCCACTGATGCATCTAAAGATGTTATTTCTGACATCTTAGGAACCCAGACTGAAGTTCAATTAAGCTTCCCAGAATTTTACAATCTTGTAACTATGGGTCTCACATCCCAAACACTGTGTTGATTTTTTAAAATGTGTTTTTCACTCTTCACAAACAATTATTATTAATATTTTTGTTTATATATTAACAGATACACTTCATTTTTAAATTAGATAAGAAAGGTAATAGCTGTCTTGGTGGTTCATTCTATGTATTTAAAAATATTAATTTAATTACAACCTTTTTATGTTTATGCTTCCTTTAAATTCTAAAATCTGGCAGATGACCAAACAACCTAATCTATTTCACGCTGCCAGGTTTTGCTTTTGTAATATTTTTTGGTATAAAATTTCCCATTTATACTTAATATCCTTGGAATTTTCCTTCTGATTTTTTTGGAATAAACCAAAGCACCAGCCCTTTTATAAACCCCTTAGAACTTTTCTAAGGTTTTTTTCTCCTGGTCTCACTCTGTTCTTTTACAAATACCCAACCTTTGTAGGATATAACCTTTTTCTACAATAACTTCTAGAATATCTGTCCCTTTTACCAGACTCCTCCTCCCTCCTCAAGTTCCAACATTATGTGATAAAAATTTACATACTAATTAACTGTACTTCTGTAAAATAAAAACTAGTATATACCAATTATTGACTTATAAATGAATGACTTAGAAACCCTTCATTTACTTTTTCTTAGATAATGTCATCACAGGAAGTTACAAGATTGATATGCATATTGTTGCTGTGAACAGGGATAGTCCCTGCCTTGGCATACTACAGTAGCTTTCTATAGCAACCATTACAAGTTACCACTCACTTAATGATAATTTATTCCCTTGGAGTTCTGAAAGCCATAAGTCTACAATCCTTTTTGACCAAGACAGAGCCAATGGACCTCTATCTTTTTGACAACAGAAGGGAAAATCCTGATACCTGTCATAATGTTCAGTGGTATTCATCAGTCAATGTGGTTCACATCCTTCTCTGACCTCTTCACTTACATCATCCTCTGAATCAACTCCTCTTGTATCTATCCAGTAAAAAGCTACACACATAACATCTCTCCAACATGAGTGTTCCAAGCAATGAGAATTGAACAAGAATGACACATGCCAAAGTGGAAAGAGAAGAACTCACCAGCAGGTTGTCCACTACCAAATGGGCATCTCTGAAAATAAACATACAAGTAACATTCTATGAATTAAATGGGTTATATTTAGGACTAAATATGTATATACAAGTACCCAAATATATATGAATACGTTTATGCGCATATATACATTTATATATTCAGTAACAGTGAAGAATAAAAAAGAGGCAACTAATTTGAAAGAGATCCCGGAGGGCTACATGCAAGGGTTTGAAAAGAGGAAAGGGAAGGGAGAAATGTAATTACAGTATAATATAAAAAATTAAAAAAAAGAATCATTGTAACTGTAGCGAATATACCTGGATACCTAGTAACACCCCATTCATTGCTTTTAACTTAATCACATTTTGTAGATACAAATAAAATTTTCTGGTCATGTAAGATAATGCTCTTGGATTCCAGGAATTAGGACATAGGCAGATGTGTGGGTTTTATTCACTGAGCCATGAGTACTCTGCTACACCCCAATAATTACAGGAATTCCGTATGCCATTGTCTTAGTAGCATAGCATCATTGTTGCATGGTTCACCACTTCAGCATGGTGTAATACAGTTCTGTCCAATACAGAAGAAATGAAAGGTCTTGCTCTACCACCAGGGTTCTTTAAACTATGTCTTAGTAGCTGTCGTTTTATAAGAGGCATTAGGAGAAACAAAAAGATCGTGAAACCTCTGTTTAATAAAATCATGGGAAAATGCTCCTTTATGTTACATAAAGCAGACCATGTACTACAGAAGCTGAGTACAAACATCAGATTCTTGACGGTTTCCCTCTCTTCCTGTGACAGTCCTGGGGAGCCTGCAGAGAGTCCAGAGCTGGGCAGGACACAGGGAAGATGATAACACTGCTTAAAATAAAAATGGTTTCTAACAAATCACTTGTGGTTGAACTTGTTTCCTTGCTCTTCAAATTTCTTCCATCTGCATTGGTCAATATTTATTCAGTGTGGGCCAGGAACCACCCCAGTGTGGCCAACATTTTAGTGACTTTTTAACAAGGCATATGATTACTTCAGCTTTCCGGTTGGTAGCTTCTTTGGTGGGTTTAGCATTTTTTGAATTTATAAGATATTATTACACCATGCATTTGTATTTTGAGTTTATTTTTATTCTAAAGTAAATGGATGTGGTTTCAGGAAGTTTGTGTTGAGAGTGCAGGAGCATTTTTGCTATTCTCATTTGTAACTGTAAAGGCTTCATTTCTTAGATGCTAAGAATGTTCTCATCAAGCAGTAATATTAAATACTTCATATAAAAGAAGAAAAATATAAAAAAATGGGCAGTGGTGGCACAGGCCTTTAATCCCAGCACTAGGGAGACAAAGGCAGGTGGATCTCTGTGAGTTCAAGACCAGCTTGGTCTACAAGCTAGTTCCAGGATAGGCTTCAAAGCTATACAGAAACCCTGTCTGAAAAAAAAAAAAGAAAGAAAAACATAAAAAATTAAATAAATAGTAATTACATTGGACAAGCTATTACTTGCAACTAAGCAGATAAAATTTGATCCCAGGAACCAATGTAAATATGGGTTGAGAGGAATAGCTCACAAAGTGGTCATGAATCCTCCACCTGCAGCACACGGCACTTAGTTATACATACACATGCAAACACATGCCCAATAGTAAGTATAGTTTCAAAGTGTTAAAAATGAAAACGCATTGCTATTAAGAAGCACTAAGAAAAGTTTGCGGAGAAACAAACATGGCACAAAAACAAGCTACTAAAATCGTTTTAGAAACTTAAAAACAGCATCTATTGGTTTTTAGAAATGGTTTTGATTTGAGAAGGATTATATGTTGATATCAAAAGTTACTATTTTAAAAGCATTGTTACTTTTGATTATAGATGTTGTGATGAGTTGAAAGACAGAAAATATGGGTTTACTCTGGCCTGTAAGGAGAGATTTTGATCTGTCTGGTTCATTAGCTAACAATGCAGCATTTTTACTACTAATTTAGCTACATATACTGGGAAGAAAAACTAAATCAGAACACTCAGGAATATATATTTGGTAGAAGTGATCATCTTAGTTATCCCGGGGTAAAGTCAAACTTCAGAGAAAGCTAGAAAGAGATGTAAGCATTTGAAAATGCCGAATCTAACAAGAATCACCTCATTGAATGTGATGGATGATTAAAGATGAAAAACTCGAAGACAATTCCTAGCATTCGAGGGTGAGAAATTCAGAGAATGGAGGCATAATTGAAATTATCCAGGAAATCAGAGAAATGAATAGAGAGAAGCAGAATGAGACTAATGAGCTCTTGACAGGCAGAGTCTCGCATCACTGGGATTCTAGCTGGAAACACTTTGTGATCTCTAATGGGAGTTTAGATTTGAAAAACTATTTCCATGGATGTGTAATCCAGGAATTATCTGTAGTAAAGATTGCCATAGATTATCAGTAAATTGACAATAATTATTGTAGGAAAGAAACTTCCAAGGATGCCTTGTTTATTGCATACTAAATATAAATATCATCCCTTCTACATTTTTATTTTTATCTCTCCCTTTCTCTCTCTATTTCTCATTCCTATCCTTTGTATATTTGTACCAATACTGATCCTTTCAACATATTGTTCCATGTGTCATTTGCATTACAATAGTTTCCTTTATGCCAGATTCAATCTCAGAAACATGTCTTCCCCAATTGACCCCTTATATTATTTCTTACAAGTTAGTTGGATACATCCTTCTTAAAGAAACAAATGTTTTTAGTGTTCTGCTTAAAAGTCATAAAATAACTTTACGTTGTTACTCAGGAAAAGTCCAGATTTCTCACCTTGAATATTTGTGAGAGCAACAACAAAGATGAACACAATGGAAGGAGAAGTGAGCTTCTCACTGCCTTCTGCAAAGGTCCTCATGGATTTCCAGAGAAAGGGGAAGATGACGCTATTCATTTAATTTTACTCCCTGATTTCACAGCAAATAACAACATACTAAAGTTCTAGACACCAGATTGTGCTGGTTCCCTATAGATAGAATACAGTTACAGAGCAGGGTGGGTCAAAACAACTGAATAGCATTCAAACTATCATAACAGTGGAATATATGCCAGGACCTAATTGACTGTGAAGTTGGTGTGAATAAAGGGTGTTCAGTAATTATTATTCATATTAATCTTTGTCATTTTTCATCTGAAATAATTTCCCCACGTTATAGATCCAAGCGTGTTTATATACCTAATTGTTTTATGTATCATTATTTTATTTTTTTAATTTCACTTAATGAACATTTTTCATAAGTTTTACATACCACCCACAGTTTCCCTTCCCTTCTCTCCTCCTGTTCCCTTCCCCTCCAACTCCCATCTGCTTCCCTCCCCATCCACACCTTCTGGGTCTCCAGTTGGAAAGGGGCAGGCCTCCCTTGGGCTTGAGACAGGGGGAGAAGCTTATAACAGGTCTAATTCTTATGATTCAAATCATTATGGTGTGGGATTTCCCTCTGTATACTATGATTATCATTGCTTTGGACCTATAGCAGGGCAGAACTTAGTTTGGTGTGGAAAACTAAACTGAATGCCGGGAGAAAGGAGGTGGAGTGAGAGAAAAGCCATGGAGCCAGCTGAAGCCTGACAGAACTTTACCCGGTAAACCACATGTGACAATACGCAGATTAATAGAAATGGGTTAGATTAATATGTAGGAGTTAGCCAATAAGAAGCTAGAGCTAATGGGCTGAACAGTGATTTAATTAATACAGTTTCTGTGTTATTATTTCGGGACTAAGCAGCCAGGAACTAACTAGCGGCCGCTTTACTGCAAATGTATGCTGCTTCACTCTGGGAAACACTCTTCAAATGTGCTTATGTTCTTGTGTGTGTGCATGTGCTTGTGCTCATGTGTGTGTGTGCAAAGGTTTGTGTGTTCCTGTGTGCAAGTATGTGCACATGTGTGCAAGGATGCATGAGTATGTAACACGTGGATATGGAGGCAAGAGGTCAATGGATGTCGTCCTCCATGACAACCCACCTCAGTTTTAAACAGGGTCACTTATCGAACGTGGAGCTTACTAATTAGGATAGACTGACTGGCCTGAAAGCCAACAGACCCTCCTATGTCCACCTGACTAGCGCTGGATTTATAGGACACACCACTAATTCTCTGGTTTTGCAGGGCTATCAGGAATTCAACTCAGGCCTTTAGGTTTGCACAAAAAGCACTTTATTAACTGAGCCATCTCTTCAAACACCCAATTGTGCATTTTGAATCTTCTCTCAGGAAATATCTAGGGAAAGTTGAGTCACAAACGAGAATATTGTCTGCATGGTGTGAAATTAAAGCGAGAAGAATCTTCTCAGTGTTATTGAAAGGTACTCTGAAGTAGAATTTATTTTTGAGTAACAAGAAACCATCCCATCATGATCTATTTAAATATGACTGTTCATCAAGTTCAAATAACTAATTAAAAATACTTCAAATCACAGTGAATATAATGGTAATTTCCCCCTAGGTCCTGATTATAAAGTAAAATTATCCAACAACTCCCAAATGCTGCCTGGACTTGTGTTTGGTGGCTGTACTGGTAGGAGGAGTTAAGACATATAATAATTCCACAAAAATATACTGTCTTACACTAATACAATAATAACCCCACAAATTAAAGAATATCATAGCCATATTATATCTCATCTATCTATATATTTGTATATCGATAATATATACAATATCTATCATTGCCTTAGTTATTCACTTCGCTTTGCAATTCTAAGTAGTTAACAACAACAAAAACATATTTGCTATGTACCATCAATGTCTGAGGCTAAGGGTACAAGAAAAATTGAATACATCTTCTTCTACATGGCCAATAATAAAGTTTCTACCTCACTGAGGTTTGGGCTTGACATTTTATTTTATGACCTAGAAGTTACAAGTACTCAAGGGTCAATAGAATATGATATACCTCTGCTGGAGGGTAGCATGAACCATCCAACAGCATATTGGAAGGTCCTTCTTATTGGTGAAATAGAAGGAGCCCCGTGACCTTGGAATGTTGGACTCAGTGTTGACTACATTATGCTCCAGTTTATGAAAACAAAGAGAAAACACATGTAGTGACCAATTGACATATGGCATCTGATCCACCCATTTGATGGCAGTGAGTTGTCGACTATCACAAAATGTGGCTTTGTGTGTTGTTATTTTTAAAAACTCAGTGTTTTCATGATGTGGAGAAAATAATAGCTCATAAAACAAGTTGTTCTTTTTTAAAAAAAAATAAGATATATATGTATGCATACATACCTATTTTATGGGTTTATACACATAACAATAACATGGTATCCATCTATCAAAAATACTGGAAATCAATCTAGCATTTTCAGTGTTAATGAACATGAAAGACATTATTTAAGTGAACTAAAACATGGAGACAAACACTATGAACCTACAATCTAAAAGTAAGCTTCTAAGAGCTAAAATGCTGACCCCTAGAGACTGTAATTGGCTAGGAGAGATGGGTGGCCAGAAGACTGAGAAAAGAAAGGGGAGAGATTAATGGGTAACAGCTTTCAGCATGGAGTCTCTAGCTAATGATCCTCTGTATGTAAACAGCAAAAAGACAGGGATACACTCCTAAGACAAAGAAACAAGTGGTGCACCGAGCCTGGCTTGTGCTAATTAGCCCCATTTCATCATTTGCCAGTGTGCACATATATCACAAGGCTACATTTCCCCCATCAATACACACAATTAGTATTTGTTGGTTAAACATTTAAAAACACTGATATTGACAATTTGTGGGAAAAGCTAAACTAATCAAGATCTCTGGAGCCTGTAAGATAATGAAACACAGCATTGTTCTGATGTGATTTTTATTGACCTAAATATTGCAGGCTCTTAAAGTTCCAGGCCATCAGTCCCGAGGAAGGTGGAGCTGATTTGAATTTTTTTCTGGGTATTTTAATGGCTTTAACACATTTAAGTAGAGTCCACTAATAAATTAAAGGTTATTTATTTATTTATTTATTTTTGTTATCTCCAATTTTTTTTGACACCTTTCATGGTTATTTTGCTGCTGCTTGTTGTTGTTGTTTATTTGAGTATAGATACCAGAAGTTTGTCTCATACCCTTTATTCTTACCTGCCTATAATAAATGAAACATCACTATCTGCAGGAAGTAAATCTACCAAAAATTAGTTATGATGAAAATGTAGTCTCATCATTTTAGAGGAGCTCAATAACACTGGTAAGCCCCCTAGTCTGTTTTGCATTTGGAATTCTTGCCTGACATTCAATGGTGTTCAACACAATGTTAAATTGAGTGATCTATCAGAACTATTGACCTCATAGTGTTAAAGAATGCAAGGAACGAAGATGGCCATCAAGTCTGAGTTTTTTTCAGCTACAGAGGACTGGGACTGAAAAGCTTTAAAAAAATGCCATCTGTTTTTCAGCTATTTTAATAAGTATCTGAATTGAAAAGAAGATGAAATTTTGTAAAATTATATAATATGTTTAAAGAAAAATAAAATCAACATCTCAAAAGAATATATAATGTATGATGCCATCTATACAAAGTTGCAATAAATGCAATATAATCTTATTTTCAAAGATTGATGGCCTTCCAAAGAACATGGAAGGAGCCAGTGAGTAGAATTGTTGAGAGTTAAGTGCTTTGGGGTGTGTGCATGTTTTTTTTTTTTTTTACTTTTATGATGGTGAAGATTAACTGGTGTAATTACTTAGTTATACCCTTGGTGAGATATTGGATGCCAATAATATTCCATAAGAACTAAACAAATATTTCAATATTAGATATATACATACAGCAGTGTTGTCCTCGGATACAGGCCCACACACTGTGGAGAGCAGCTGTTGTCTCTCACTACAAAGGAAAACCCAAGTGGTAGGCTAGAAAGAATCTGAGTTTAGAAAATCTGAACTTACAAACTCCAGGTAGATCTGAAATTGAGAACATAAAGTGAATTTATAATTTGAAAAGACTCACAGGAAAAAATGTATCAATAAAAGAAGATATAAATTTTAATTGTTTTATTTAACGTCCCACTAAGGAACCAAGATAGCAATGTAAAAATTCTGTGGAATAAAATCTAATGGGTATTTAAAGGTTAGAAGAGATTTAAGGGTTATATAGATAGCTCGGTAGATAAGAACACCTACTGCCCTTGTAGAGGATCCAAATTCTTCTTCCTGCACCCTCATGGCTGCTAACAATCATTTGTAACCTGAATTCCAGAGACCCTAATATAAATGCCAGCTGATAATTTTACCAGAAGCTGTGACTTGGCTCAATTTGAAAGACAGAAATGGACACAAGTACGGAGTCTGGTGTGCACAGAAGCCCTCAGAAGCAGAGTGTGATCAGCTCCCCCAGTAAACATCACAGTACAGAGACTGGTGTGCACACAACAAGCCCTCAGAAGCAGAGTGTGATCAGCTCTCAGTAAACATCACAGTACAGAGACTGGTGTGCACAGAAGCCCTCAGAAGCAGAGTGTGATCAGCTCCCCCAGTAAACATCACAGTACAGAGACTGGTGTGCACACAAGCCCTCTGAAGCAGAGTGTGATCAGCTCCCCCAGTAAACATCACAGCACAGAGACTGGTGTGCACACAAGCACTCCGAGGCAGAGTGTGAACAGCCTTCACAGGAAACATCAGTCATGGAATAGCCACGCTCTTCAGAGATACACTATTGAAACCATATTGCAGTTTGTTCGCATTGTGTTATTCTATGCCTCATAAAACTGTTTCACTGAGAGACCGGGAAGACGGCATCATGAACAACACATCTGCTGTGCAAGCGTGAGGACCTGGATCCAGATCCACAGCACAGATGGAACCTCAACCTTCGGAGGTAGATCCCCCAGTGTTCTTCGCTGAGCCATCCTAGAATCCACTGGCTCCTGCAGGCCCACGATAACATGCACCCACATGCACATTGCACCGTTGCACAAACACATGCACACTACACACCAAAAGCAGAACGAGAAAACAAAACTATCTCATTTTTAATTGTGTGGTGTACATAGATCACATGTGACCAAATATATAAGTTAATTTAATAATGATTAAGGAATTAAAGTGGAAAAGTGCAGTTTCCTTAATATTGTAACATTAACAAAAACCTCATAATAGTGACAAGGATATTTTGATACATTAGGGGTCATACTAGTTTTGGCTTTATTCTGAGATTATATTATTAAATTATTAAGAGATATAAATCTGATTTCTTCAACCATTTCACAGTTGCCGTATCTTCCTTAATCTGTAACTTCATTATGTATGAATGTTTAACACGAACTCTCAGAACTCTCTATACACAACACCGGAAAGAGACCGCAGATGTCTTTGCACCGTGCAACTGTAAGCGTTCTAGGTTTAATTACCACTGGGCACCGCTCTGAGTTAAAGTGTTGCAGATTTGTAACACTTCATCCTCCCTCTGCATTCTGTCTGATGACAGGTGCATTTCCACCACCTTAGCCCTGGAGTTCAAGGGAAGGCTTTGTGCGCTTAGCTGCACGGCAGCGCCATCTCTTGGTCTCCTTTGGAAATGGCCTAAGCTTGTGAGGAAGACTCAATGTATGCTAGCCTTGTTATGCACCTTTGCAATGCAGTTAGAGTAATGAAACGGTTTTAAGATAAATTCTACTCATGAAGCAGTGTACTGAAAAAAATGTGTATGTGAAGGAAAAATATCTGGACTTCATTTACTCAAAAAACATTGAAATATAACGTTAGAAGCCAGTCACTTCTATAATTCTTCATTTCTTCAGAAAGCATTTTATATCTAAATATATTTCTTTTTGTTACTCCCTAATACCATGCTAGAAAAATGTTTCACACCTCTGGATTGCGAAAGTGTTTAGTAATTTGATGTTTTTTTGGTTGGGTTTTTTTTTTTTTTTTTGGACCACAGGTTCCCAGATTCTATTTTTTCAATGTGTCTTTAAAGAATTAATAGTACATTTATTTCTGAATACTCATTATTTAACCAAACTTGTCATTTTTTTCTAATCCTAACATATGCTATCTTCAACTGTGTCCAGAGAGACTTTCCAGGAAGTTTAAATTGTATGCAAAGTAGATTTTTAAATTGATGTAAAAAGTAAGATAAAATATAAAATAAGATAAAGAAGAGAAACAAAATGTAAGAACAGACAATTGTTTATCTTTTAGTTCTTTCATCAATATAATAAAGATAGTAAATAAACAGAATATTTCTTCAAGATTTCATATATATATTTGAGTCCAATTATGACCCCCTAGCTATATTATAGGTCTAATTCAATGTGTACTTCAAGGTTAATAGGAAATTTTATGCCAATCAAAGATTGTCTTAACCAAACCATAGAGATATTTTGATGCAGATTTTTAATTTAATATAGTTTATTTTTTCTGGAGAAATTTGAAATCCACAGGAAGACTGAGTGGCACATATCGATATTTCTAAAGAACTCCTGGCCCTGTGCTCACTTAGCCTTTTCCAATACCTAAAGACCCTGTCAGGGAATTGTTGCTGGAGGTCCTTCTGCTCCTCCAGCCAATAGCCACTGAGATACTAGCCCATTGGGGCGTGGTCTCTCTCTTTAAAAAAGCGGCCACTTCCCTCCTCACGCTCTCTTTGCTTCTTGCTCCGTTTCTGGCAACTAGACTCCTTCCTGATTGCACAGAGGGCTGTTATCTGGGACGGTGATCTGTAAGTTTTTTCCCCTTTAAATAAATACCACCCTATTCATCATAATTCCAAACTGGTGTGGGATTGTTTATGATTTACACCTTCAGGGAATTCACCACAACTGATGAGCCAGCCCACAATTTTAACATTCTCCTTCCACAGGCTTTTTATTAACGTTCTCTCAGTGCTGTGTGTCCTGGTTCCAAACTACCTCACTAAGACATGTAACTTCTCTGCATACACATCATGGTTCCACTCTCCTAGAATCCACCTGTAACTCTGGTATAAGATTTTATGATTCTAAATTTTCTCATATTTAACTTGACTAAATAAATGCTGTGGTATTTTAGTTTTCAGTCATGACTTTTTTTCCATGTTTTTCTTTTATTATATTGTTCTAATATATATAAAGCTTTTTTCTACATGACAATGAAATGGGAGATTTCCTCTTAAGATCAACTCTATGGAATAAAATTAAAGTGTTCTCTCTCCTCTCTAAGTTCAATTTTATATGCTATCTATTGTATTTTGATCAAAGTCTTCTCCCTTTTAATCTATCCATTTCCACCCTAGCCCACTTTCCCTACTCAATCTGCACTTTTTTTTTATATATCCCAGAGTCCACTTAGTGATGCCTGTATATGCATGGATAAAGGACTGTCTACTGAAGCAATAGCCTCTTAAGGATCACAACCTTAATGAAAACTGACACCTCCCAGTAGCCATCAACTGCCAAGGAATACTCAAGTTAGTGTCCCATCGATGCTAGGGTTTTCTCCGACTCTATATTGTGCAGATACCAACATGTTTGATAGCAGATGTGAGTTACTTAACTTTAAGAAGCACAAATACAGGGTGACTTCTTCATTATTAATGATCTATCTAAACTCAGATCAAAATTGGTGTTTAGTACAATAGCAAATTATCACACATGAATGTTTGTTGTAATAAAGCTGCTTGTGCATTCCCAGTTGCTCGGCCTCAAAATAACCGCACAGAAACTGTATTAATTAAATCACTGCTTGACCCATTAGCTCTAACTTCTTATTGGTTAACTCTTACATCTTAGTTTAACCCATTTCTAGTAATCTATATACCGCCATGAGGTCATGGCCTACCAACAAAATTTCAGCACGTCTATCTTCGGCATGTTGAAATTGGAGCAGTGGGGCTGCGTCCCCAGCACCCCGGCCGCCTGCTAGCTCATGCCCGAAATAACAACACACAAATTGCATTCTGTTAAACACTGCTTGCCCATTATATCTAGCCTCTTTTCGGCTAACTCTCACACCTGGACTAGCCCATTTCTAATAATGTGTGTAAGCACCCCAAGGTGCGCTTACCAGGAAGATTCTAGCCTACGTCTATCCTGGGTCGGAGCTGCCTGGGAGAGCAAAGCAGGGCCTCTGCTCCAGAGAGCAGAGTTGTCGAGTCTACCCGGGAGAGCTGAGCATGGCGTCTCTGCTCCAGGGAGCAGAGCTGTTGGGTCTGAGCTCACTTCCTCTTCCTCCCAGCATTCCATTCTGTTTACTCCTCCCATCTTCCTCCTGTTTATTCCTCCCACCTATGTTTTAACCTATCAGGGCAAGCAGTTTCTTTATTTAATTAACCAATGAAATCAACAGATTGATATATGACACTCCCACATCATCGGCAGAGGATCCATGGCATCCCCTTCTCTGCCTTTCTTCTTCCAGCATGCAGTTTAGTTTCCCCTGCCTACTTAATTTCTTCCCTATCAACAGGCCAAAGCAGTTTCTTTATTCATTAACCAACACATAAAACAAAATAAAACAAAAGCAACACATAAACAGAAGGACCTCACTCACATTACTGCTTGGCCCATTAACTCTAGCTTCTTATTGGCAAACTCTTACATATTAATTTAACCTATTTCTATTAATCTGTACATTGCCACATGGCTGTGGCTTACAGGCTAAAGTTCGAGCAACTGTCTCTGGCATAGCTACATGGCTTCTCCCTGACTCTGCCTTCCTTCTTCCCAGTTCAGTTTGGTTTTCCCTGCCTAGTTCTGTTCTACCTTGCTATAGGTTCAAAGCAGTCCTTTATTAACCAATAGTATTCACAGCATACAGAGTGGAATCCCACATCAAATGTTTAAATTAAATAAAATATAGAATCACCTGGAGATGGAATCTCCAAGTATGCCTGTGTAGGATTGCCTTGATTATTTAAATTGATATGGGGAGACATACATTAATTGGCAGTAAAATTATTCCCTGGATACTATATTACAGGAAGTGAGGGAAGCAAGCTAAACACTAGATTGTATGCAATTCCTCTGCTTTCTGACAATGCATGAGATATGACCAGATCTTCAAGCTCTTGTTACTTTGACTTCCCCTTGACGTGTAAGCAAAAATTAACCAATTCTTCTGAAGTTGCTCTCTTAAGAGTATTTGTCATAACTCTGGGAAAGGAAACCAAGAAACAAAGACGCTTGACTGTTAGATGCCTGCCTTATAGGATCTATAAGCAATGTGCTTATATGGGCTCACTGAAGTCTGTCGAGTATCTGATGGAAAACTTTGGGGTAGTTCTATTGATGTCTGTGCACAGTGAATGTCATTCTTCCATTGTTTTCAAGATTCTCCACCAACAGATTTTGAAACTTAATAGAAAATATCTCAGTGTAAGTTTCTTTGAGTCCTTCTCTTATGGAGTTCTTGTGTTCATCTCTTTCATCATATTTGGGTTGTTTCCAGTTATGGTTTCCTCACCCCTTCTTCTCTTTATCATTTCTTTACATCTACTCTTTCTGGAGTAGCCACAACCTGTATATTATTCTGTCTGATAATGCCCCACAGTTGTCTTCAGTTAAGCTAACTTTTCTCTTGTCTTTTTATTTCAACTTTTAGAACTTTGACATTTCCACTTAACTATTTGTAAACTCTTGAAATTTACTCAAATATGCCTTTTTAATTTATTTAATGAAGTTTTAACTTCAATTATTATGCAATTTTTAGTGTCTAGTCTATGGTTTTCACATCCTTGTAGAGTTTCTTTCTCTTTATTAATGTTTTCTTTTCTTTTACAATATTTTTCTCTCTTCTCAGCTTTCTGTAGTTTCCCTTTCTTCAATATCTCTAAAACATATATGTAATTTATCTAACACATATTGGCAGTGCTTATGGATGGAGTTCAGTGATTTACACTTTGCTTTTAAGGTACTACATACTTTCTGTATATATTACTTGTAATTTTGCTGTAGTTGCAAACTGCAGGTTTGGATCTAATGGTGTGATAACTGTGAAAGTCCAGTTCATCCCCTTTTCCTGGACTTACTGTGTAGTTGCTGTTCTAAACAGATGAGCACCAATGATTAGTCTAGTACATAAACTTAAACCCTTATATATATTCTTTCCCTAGGCATGCTCAGTCTCTTTCTACAACTAGCAGCATGTGTACATTTGACTATATGCGCTCTTAATCTCTAGCTCCAAAGAAGAATATGAAGAGAGTCACAGTAGTACCACTCTTTAAAATGACAAAGGAAGCATATCTAAGAAGACAAACTTGCACAAAAAGATGGAGCTTTAATCAGTGGCTAATTCATAAGCTGTATTAATCAATGTAATGTGAAACATGAAGATGAAGTCATTGTTTTGCTGGAAAAGACGATTTATGTCTATAATCCTAATAATCAGATGGCAAATAAGGAACATCCTGCAAGTTTGAAGTCAGCCTGGGCCATAGAGTTTCAGGACAGCTTGGGCTATACTTTGAGACTTAGTCCAAAATACATTAACTAATTAATAAAATAAACTAATTGTTTTAAAATATGTTAAAGTTTATCTTGTAGAAGAAATTGAAGAAAGCACATCTGAAACAAATAATTGTCATCACTTTAATGAGACTCTTTGTATGTCTAAAAATATAATATAGAACATTCCAGAAGAGGAAACTAGAAATGGAAATTGAAAAATAAACTAATTCTCTGACATATATAAATAATTCTTGAGAAAATAATATATAAGGTTGTCAAGTAAACAAAAATAATGTTTTTTCTTTTGTCTTCAACAGCCTGCTCTAATTAATGCTGTGCTGTTCTGAAATCTATCTTATTAATATGTAAAAGCAATCATTGCAAAAATAGAATAATCTCACTGTTATAGATGGCAGCTGGGACTTCAGTCACACCTCCTCCCACACACAAATTGTGTCTGCAAATTTTTGAATATTAACCAAGTTCCTTGCTCAAATATTTTGGCCAGAAGCATTTCCTTTCCTAGGAATCTGCAGTTACAAAAGTTTTCTGAGGTCATGGACAAATTTTTGGGACATCTGTACCAAAGACTACTGAAGGATTGATTTTTTTTTTCACTCACACATAGGTGGTACTCCCACATAACAGGTCTTTGTTAACTTGCTTGGTGTACTTCACAGGAAAGATTTAATTAATATTCTCCTCACAAAGAGCTTTAGACACTTGATGATTTGACCAATGACAAATCTGTCAAAATGATAATATGGATATATAAAGACTTTCTGACAATATAACACAGACATGTTTAATAAAAACATGACAAGTACATTTTTCTATTTAAATTTTTTCATTGTAGCTAATTATGTATCATTTTAGAAGTCCAGTTTACTTCCTTAATTCCTCACTATGTTGGTAAGCTTTGTGCAGCACTGACCAAAGATAAAGCAAGAATATAATCTAAACCAGGACACATTTATTATGGCCCATGGTTTTAGAGGGTTCATCCCATGCCTGTGTGGCCTTGCATATTGGTGGTGAGAACCTATGGTGGAGGACGTATTCCTCCTCATGAAGACAGACAGGAAAAAAAAAGGAAGGATTGTGGGAGCACACATAATCCTCAAGAAAAAAAGAAAGAAAGAAATGAAAAAAATCACAGTGACTTATTTTTTCCAAGTGGGCAGACACTTCCTAAAGTTTCCAGAAATTCCCTTTATAGCATGACAAGATAGGGACCAAGATAGGAAACACACGATCGTATTCAAACATTGACATTTTACACATGACCTATATATAGCTATAATCAGTCCTTAAATCACAACACCACACTACTATTCCTCTAAACTGAGCCATGATTCCCACTTTAATACTGAAACTTAATCTAAGGTTCAAACAACAAATAATAAATTTGTTCTCAGTTGCATTTTCTATGATTATTCCTAACCTCTGCCGTCACAGATGTCTACTTCATACCTCTTCCATCTCCCAACAATATCTCCACCTACGTATGCACATCTAACTTATGCCTGCTTTCTTTTGTTTCTTAAAAAATAAAAGTCCCTGAACTTTTATCCCATATTATCTTTAAAAAGTCTGGTGCAGACATCGTATTTCTGCTCCCATGAGTATGCATATGTCAGTTGCTGGAGGATGCTCTAAAACAGCACCCAAGGCTGGATGTTTTCCATTTGTACAGTCAAGAAGTTCAAGATATCCGCAAGTAGGACTTGGACTGGGTGTTTCTGAGAAATGTGTGAAACTTTTTCCTTTCTTATTATCCAGGAGAAAGAAAAGAGAAAACAGCATTTTAGACACGTCACCCCCAATTTTTAAGTTATCAAAGCATAGACAGAGCCTGTGGAGTAACAAATAAAACAATAATAAGATAAACAAAAATAAAATTTGACTACATTTAAATATAATATATAAATGAAGCCACAAAACAAAACAAAAATGGAATAAAACTCCACAAAAGAAAGAAAACTTAGAAAGCACACAGTCACAATGAAATTCTTTTCAAAAATCTTTATAGAATGGAATAAAATATTCAGTGATAAGGGAAACCAAAGGCAGGCTAAGATTTAAAGATGCCACTTGTGTATTAAAGGAAAATATTTTTGTAGACAAATATTTCACTGCATGCAAACATAAAATGAGGCTCTTTGGCAAAATGAACTATTGGTAGAAATTTGGAAAAGTTATGTCAGAAGATCTACATGTAATTAAATTCTCATTCCTTGCTCCTGATTCACCTAATAATATGATTTATCAATTTAGTAATAATCTAAAGTATATTTTCAACAGCTTATGCATAAATTACATAAATGACAGCAGTGTTCAGGGGGCAAGTTTGGGATTATATTATATTTTATATATTATATATAATGTAGAGAGGTGGGATTTCATTTTAGACAGTTTCATGTGTGCAACATTGCCTTCAACTTCCTATATACTTGAGAATGAATTTCTCATGCCCCTAAGTGCTTTAAGTGCTAGGGTTGTAGATATTTCCCACCACATGGGGCTCTGCATATCCTATTTCCCTTGTCCATTACAAAATTTGTACAAAAATTCCACAAGAAATATGATTGGGATGTTACATAAAAATAATCTGGAATTTTCCAATTAAAAGTAGATATTGGAAGAAAGAAATAGAGAAAATTAGATGAGAAGATTAGCAACAACAAAAGTTACAAATATGTAGATATTAAGGCAACTACATCAGTAGCTGTTTTGAATTTGAATAGTATAAAGTTTCTCATGGATAGACAGGTTATCTAAGTGGATTAATAAGCAAAAGTCACAACTTTACATTGCCTATGAAAACATAACAGGCATACAAAAATAAATGGTTTGATACAATTGATGTTAACATTAAGTAAAAGAGCTGGTACCGCTGCTTTAGAAATCAGTATGGCGATTTCTCAGAAAATTAGGAAACAATCTGCCTCAAAACCCAGTAATACCATTTTTGGCCACATACCCAAATGATGATCAATCATACCACAAGGACATGTGCTCAACTATGTTCATAGCAGCATTATTCATAATAACCTGAATCTGCAAACAAACCCTCAACCAAAGAATAGATGGAAAAATATGTGGTAGATTTACACAGTGGAGTAAAAACATAATGACATCTTGAAATTTTCAGGCAAATGGATAAATCTATATAAAAACCTTATTGAGTGAGGTAGACTAAGTGCAGAAAGACAAATATAATATGTACTCACTCGTACATTGCTTTTAGATATAAAGCAAAGCAAAACCAGCCTTCAATCCACAACAATAGAGAAACTAGACAACAACAAGACATGGATCTAAATAGGAAAGAGAAAAAGAAAAGCTCTCTTGAATAAATTAGGAGTGTGGGGGTCATGGGAGAGGGAAGAAGGAGAGAGTGGAAGAAAGCAGGGAGTGGGAAATACGTATAGTGCAATAAAAACAATTTAAAAGGGAAAAAGACTATAAAGATAAAACCTCTTAAATTGCAAGTGGGGAAAAAAGAAATCTGATAAAGTTGTAATGATTGAATACAAAACAGTCTATAATGGGGAACACTAGCATGTTTGAAGGAAAATGTTGTATTTTATGAAGATATTCCTTTAGTAGATTTCTCCATTGCTTCCTTAATACCTCATCCTCTTTGCAACGTAGGAACAGAAGCAACCTCAATCTTTTCTGCTCCATTCTCAAGTGGTTTCTATTGTGTGATGCAATTCCAGGCGATACATGAACAAATGCCTACTCATTCCAGATAGGAAACAGAGACAGACCAAAGTTTGGATACTACCAAATTCTAACTTGGTGAACCAATGAGTTTTATCCGTGTTGCTCAAAGGACTGTAGATAAAAGGTACTTACACAAGCACCAATGACTCAATGTAAGCTTCATCACCATGATATCCCAGCACAATAGCAGGAAACCTGGAACTCAATGCACAATTTGTAGGATGATCAGTAAGTTGGAAAGGGCCTTTCTGAACAGTTGAGTTCACCTGGGTCTCTTCTGGCTGTTCAGGTGGTCTGAGCATGTTTCTTGAGTTGTACTGCTCATACACACTTGGTAATGCAGGGCTATAGTGAATACAATCTGTTTCAGGGACTTTCTTAAGTCTTCGAGTTGTTTAGCTCCTGAACTTAATGAACATCCTGAAGGATGTCTGACTTCCCTTAGATCTCTGTCTTAAGGAACTCCAACTCAAGATGGAAGGTTTTAACTTACAGGAAATTCCTACCAAAGTTCTCCACACCCTATAAAATCAATAGTCCTATGTAGAAGGAGCTGTGGGCCACTTCCCTGCCGCCCCAGCTCCCGGCCGCCTGCTAGCTTATGCCCCGAAGTAATTACAGGGACACTGTATTCTTTTAAACACTGCCTGGCCCATTAGTTTCAACCTCTTAACACATTTCTAATAATCTATGTAGCACCACGAGGTGCACTTACCAGAAAGATTCTAGCCTACGTCCATCTTGGGTCAGAGTTCATTGCATCTGCCTCAGAGAGCAGAGCTATCCAGTCTGCCCGGAAGAGGGGAGGATGGCGTCTCTGCTCCAGAGACCAGAGCTGTCGAGTCTGAGCTCACTTCCTCTTCCTCCCAGCATTTTGTTCTGTTTACTCCACCTACCTATGTTCTAACCAATCAGGGCCAGGGCAGTTTCTTTATTTAACCAATGACCTTCCTCCATCAGTTCTATTGAACCTTAGAACTTTCTGAGTACTAGCCATGTGCCCTCTATAGGATAAACCTGAGAAATATTTGTTGAATTACAGAGAAAATCAGTAAAGCCATTGATTATGTAATGGTCTTTGAGACTGAGTCAAATGGATTCTCCACCTGTGAGCTCCCCTCCATAATTATAGGTTATCATTTTCCAGGATCCCATTCACATTCTAAATCCTAACTGTACTGAATCTTTTGGGTTCACTGAACTCAGCACCTTAGAAATATCAAAATTTGTTCATAAAAACAATAACCTTGGGCTGGAGAGATGGCTCAGAGATTAAGAGCATTGCCTATTCTTCCAAAGGTCCTGAGTTCAATTCCCAGCAACCACATGGTGGCTTACAACCATCTGGAATGAGGTCTGGTGCCCTCTTCTGGCCTGCAGGCATACACACAGACAGAATATTGTATACATAATAAATAAATAAATAAATATAAAAAAGAAAAAAAAATAACCTTAACCAACATACTTCCCATTTCCCTCACATAAGTAAATTAAATTCACATAATATTTAAGTAAATTGTGCTTTACATAGACCCATTTCAAAGAATTGTTCTGTTGTAAGTGCTTACATTTGTAGTCACCTGGTAGAATGTAACTTATATGTAAAACATCACATTGACTGTTGGAGTTAGTGTTTAACATATAAAAAGGTTTCTATAATCACTTTTTAGAAATATGAACCACGTGAAGTTGGCTTTCAAAGGTCTTCGACTTCTCTGGTGTAGTACATTCATGGTATATGTTCATCTATATTATAAATATTTTAAAAAATGTATACAACTGGTTATATTTTATTACCATTGTATGCATCAACAGTACTCACAAATTATGTTCAAAAAAATCTGTTGAACTAATAAATTATTGTTCCCAGATTAATCCTGAGGCTAATCCCTATTCAGTATGGATTCTTACACACTGAATTCTTCCCTTCTTCAATTCAATGGGAATTCAATTTTTCCCTGATGCTGTTATTTAGTCAAAAGATGCAAGCCTGCACATTCACAGTACATGCTCAGAAAATGGCCCTTCTCCCTCTTCCATTGCTGACTACTAACCTCCTCATCTGGGAGAAAAGTAACCATTTGATAGCTCTGTTTCCTTGACAAAGTTTTATCTCAGTGTGGCTACACTCCATGCTGCTTTACATGAAAGTGTTGCTATCCTCCCCCTACTTCATAGCTATTCAGAACCTTTCAGGTTTGGGATGAAGAGGTCTGATTGAAAATCAGATACAGACACATATGGAGAATTCTAAGTTCCCAGTTGCCTTGAAGTTAAGTGGAGTGGGCACTTGATTATTACGAAGACTAGAATTGGATTGAAGAATCATACTTACAGGTGTAACGGAGCTCAGAAAGTGTCAGACCTTAGAAGTACCTGGCCCTTGATTGTAGCAGCTGGAAGTGATTTAACAAGCACTTGAGGTGACAGAATCAGACGCTTTATGTGATGAATGAGCTGTTTCAATATAGTAAATTATTTTGCTCTTTAAAAATCAAAATTAAATAGCTTATGTCTTGTGGGGTGGGGAGGGAGACCTAACAGAAGGACAGACATTCACTGGCAAACAAAGGGGAGTTCAAGCCTAGCCTGCCTTTCTTCGGGCCATTCAATGCAGCTTTGTGTACGAAGATCTTAGATATTCTTTTATTAATGTAAACACATTGTATTTCAGCAGTGCTGTCATTGTGCCATTTATTGAAGGCTCTGACGTTGAAGAAATAATTTTTAATGGCCTAGCTGAATTCTAATGCAAGTGGGTACTTCTTAGAACTTACAGATAAAGCATTGAACTGTTTCCCCCAATGTATAGTTAACCTGTCATTTCTTCTTTTCTCCAGCCTACAGATAAATTCATTGATTTATTATTTTCATTCATTGATATTGAATATCAGACACTACATACTTACAACTTGACATTTGGGAGCACGGCGGTGACTAAAGGAACCTTACTATGAATTTGGGGGCCAAAGAGATAGTTCAATACGCACAACTATGATGATGCATTTCCAGATCCTCAGCACCCACATCAAAAGCTGGAAATGGTGTCTTGCCCCTGCAGTCTCAATCCTGGGAAGGCAGAAGCAGAGGGATCCCTGGGACGGGCAGTGAAAAGCTCTGAGATGGAAAGCAATGAGAGATACTGAACAACCTCTGCCTCAGGCACAAACACGCATGCATGCAATGCAGCATGAACATAGGCACACACAGATGAACACAATGCATAACTGAACGTAGACCACACTCACATGAACATGGACACACATACAATTAAAAAATAGACAAAAATAAAATTAAAAATTTTCATATACTTGCACCTGTAGCTTCAAATGATATTCTCCCTGTTGCTTTTTGGACTATATTATGCAAAATTCTATTGTGCTGCCTGAAAAATGTGTTGAACCTTGAGTAACATTGCTCCTTGATCTGACTAGTCATAAACCACCAGAGCGCCTGCTCTGCTACCTCATTTACAAGTCCTAAAATCATGGAATAAATAAAGTTTCTAAGTAACTACCTACCTCAGTGTTCAAATTTAAATATACGCTTAAAGATATGACCACATAAATTATGTAGTTGGAGGAGCGGTGGGCTGCATTCCTGCCCAGCTCCCGCATGGCTAGCTTTACCCGAAATAATTACATGGAAACTGTATTCTTTTTTTTTTTTAAGATAATTCTTTTTATTGAGAATAAGAAAAAAAAAGTTTCCGCCTCCTCCCAGCCCGCCATTTCCCTCCCCCTCCCCCTCTCTTCTCCCCCTCCCCCCACTCCTCTCCCCCTCCCTCTCCTATCCAAAGAGCAGTCATGGTTCCCTGTCCTGTGGAAAGTCCAAGGTCCTCCCCCCTCCGTCCATGTCTAGGAAGGTGAACATCCAAACTGGCTAGGCT
>NW_026067905.1:4652162-4720325 GCF_014885135.2 Alexandromys fortis | reverse complement strand
GGGGACAAAGGAGCTAGCACCCTCCCGTTTGCCCTGCCGATTCAGATTCGGTCCTAGAGCCCGAACAGGCTGGGCTGGGAGATGTTATGTGGTCAGAGAGGGAAGGGAGTCAGACGGGGGGGGTAGGGTTGTGGATGCAAGCTGGGTGGGATAGAAAGAGAGAGGAAGTATCGGGCAGAGTAGCCCCTGAGGATGACCAGGAAGTGTAGGAGGGGTGTCTGAGTTCCCTGTCCCGGGCTGCTGCCGTGGTCAGAAACTCACTCACCCCAGTGATGTCTCTCCTGGTGCCTGGACCGGAACTCCTTGCTCGGAAACTGTATTCTTTTAAACACTGCCTGGCCCATTAGTTCCAGCCTCTTATTGGCTAATTCTCACATCTTGCTTTAACCCAAATTTATTATTCTGTGTAGCACCACGAGGTAGCTTACCAGGAAAGATCTTAACCTGCCTCTGTCTCAGAGAGGAGAATCATGGCGACGACTGACTTGGCTTCTTTCTCCCAGCTTTCTGTTCAGTCTACTCCGCTTACCTAATTTTCTGTTCTATTAAAGGGTCAAGGCAGTTTCTTTATTAACCAATGAAATCAATACAAAACAGAAGACTCTCCCACATCAAAATTATAAAGTTAAAATAATTTATTCAAATATTTGAAGTTAGCATTTGCCCTTACTAACCTGTAAGATGTGCTGCCTTAGAAGTATGTAATATTATTTAGTATCAAAACTTCCAAACATGAGTGCCAGAAAGATGTCTCCGGATGTCAATGAACTTGTTGCCAAGAACAACAGTATGAGCTTGATTGAATTCCAGACTTACACTGTAGAAGGAGATGAGAGACTCCAAAAAGATATCATTAACCATGCACATGCATGATGGGATGACCCCCTCACACACACAAAGGAAATAAATGTAACTGTTAATTAAAATGGGAAAATAATTGCAAATTTTGGAAAGGTAAGCTTTATTAAATATTTTAATTCAATGATGGCTAATTTGAAATAAAAGTAAGTTACTAAATAATTTTTAAATTTTTATTTATCTTATGTGCATTGGTGTTTTCCTTGCATGTATGTGCCTGGACATGCAGAGAACAGAAGATGACCTTAGTTCCCCTGGGGCTGGAGTTCATATGGCTGTAAGGCACCCTTGAGTGCTGGGACTGGAGCTACAGATGGCTATAAGCTATCATGTGGATTCTAGGGATGAACTCCTGTCCTCTGAAAGATCTGAAGAAGGTTGTGAGCTACTGCACCAGTGCCAGGGATGGACTCAGGCCTTCTATAAGAGCAGGAAACACTCCTAAACTCTGTCAAGTCCCATGTATAATTAATTTTAATTATATTAATTTTAAATGTTATTAAATTAATATAATTACTCAAGAAAATTAGGTGACTTAACAAAACCAACAATATTTTGTCAAAAACATATTTTTAAAAAATAAAGGAAAGCAATATACATATATTTATATGTATTTATTTATATGTTTGGTAGAAAAATTATAATGTTATTCTCTGTACCTTGATTAAAGAAGTCTTCATGTTTGTTTGGTGTTTTTTGAGAAATAATAGGTGTGCTTAATAAAATTTTATCATTGATTATGTCTAAAATTTGATCAAAGAATTTCTTCACAATTTTGCTTATATGTCATAATTTATGAAAATAAATTCAAACATATAATTTTAAAAATCAGAAATTTTTCTCTTCAATTTGAGTATGAGGAATACCTCATATTGCCCTACTTCTTAACATAATCATTCACAAATAAAAAATGTTTATCTTTGTTTTCTGCTGCTTTATTTTTATCATTAAATTTTTAATGAATTGGGTCAAATTTAATAGTGATACCAAAAGGATATAAATTCAACTGATCAGTGCTTTTATACTCTGTCAACAAGATATATCATATCCTAGGTGGAAACACTCCTTATCTGATTACTTGTTTCAGAATTATCCTTAGTGTGTGTGATGGGCAATCTTCATCCTAGACCTCACTGGATCTAGAATAACGGGGAAAATACTTAAGTGTGTGTCTGGAGTGTTTAATAGAAAGTTTTAACCGAGGTGTAATGAACCATCCTGAGTGTTAATTGCACTGTGACATGGCTTATGGGCCACAACTGGAGAAGAGAGGGATCAGATGGGGTAATCTGAGTATTAGCGTTCATCTCAAGGCTTCCTGGTTATATGCATAGGCAGTATGGGCAGTGGTTCACGTTTCCGGCATCATGCTGCCCTAACTGTGATGGGTTCTACTCTAACAGTGAGACGATATAATTTCCGCCCTTGAAGGTGTCTTTGTCAGGTATCATCAAGAAAAGTAAATTACATAGTGTTCTCAACTTCCCACTTGATAAACCAGTAAATTCTGTGACTCTTCAAATAGTGCTAAATGTATCTAGGGACAAATAAAAAAAAATCACAAGATCTCTCTCATTCTCACTCTCTCTGATGTCTAAGCTTTTGTATGTATCTCTGAACAAATTTAAACAAATGCCTTTATTACATGTCCATCTACTTTTTAAAGCTTGAATTTTTTCTGGATATATGTAATGCGTTTTTGTCAAATCCATTTCCTCTTCCTTTCCCCTTTGATTCCTCCACTACCCTTCCCAAAACATTTCCCTACCAACTTGATGTGCCTTTTGTTCTTGAAAACCCAGTAAATCTGCTTAGTTCTGCCTGAATATGAATGACTACGAAATATACTGGAGTATGGGTAGTAGCCTTTCATGTACCACATCCCCAAAGAACTCTGACTCTGACCACCAACAGTCAACAGCTGCCAATAGCTCCTCAGCTGTGGGTGGGACTTCCAATTTGGGATTCTATCTGGCTTGATCTTGTGGAAGCATTTAGATAACTGGTAGTTTATGTGCATAGTATTGTGTAATGCCATTCAATAATTTGTACTTTTCTGCAGAGGTTCATTACCTCTGACTTAAATAATTTTTCTGCTCCCTCTTCCAGGGTGATCTCTAACATTTGAGGTAAAAGACCAAAGTGATGGAGCTGTGTCTATCAGAGCAGAGCACTTCATGGTCTCTTCCTTTGCATATAGACCATTTGTATGTCTCTGCATTGATTCCCATCTACTGCAAGAGGAAACATCACTGATGAAAACTGAGAGATATACTAATTTATGGGAATAAAGATAAGAACTTAGAGGTTATGTTATTAATATATCATTTTAGCAAGATAGTAGTAGTAACTTCTCCCTTAGGGCCTATGACCTAGCCAGTGACTGATTTTTGGCCCAGTTACTAAGTTCTGTTTTGTGAATGGGCTTCAAATCCAATCAGAAAATTATTGGTTATTTCCATAACATTTGTGTCAATATTGCAACAGTAGGCATATCTTTTTAAAACGGTTGTTACTGACATAAGATTGTCAATTATTTTTCTCTCATAGCAACATGCTTAGCTCTTTCCAACATTATGAAAACCAGTCAGGAGAGATGAAGCTTACAGTTCCATACCAACCAGATTTTTCCAAGGCCTAGATTCAACTATGAGATGTTGTCATCAATATGGTATACTGTTGACATTACACTGGAGGGTAACCAAGAGCTTGTAATGTTTGGGAGGTTCTCTGGGACCCCTCTAACCAACCACTTAAAGAGAAGTAATCCATGCATTGCATTGTACTTTTTATTTGATACCCTATGGTGTCTAGAAAATGCATTATCTTCCCATTATAGGATAACTCCATTTGGAACTATGTGTGTGTGTGTTAATGTATATGTACATGTTTACATTTTGGATTCATAGAATTTATTTAACCAAATATAGCAATAAAATAGCATTTAGAATTATATCAAATAAGAAACTTGAGCACCCTCAGGTATAAAGCACACCCTTCTCAGCTGTAAGAAAGTGCTTTAGCAGTGAATGCAGTCATTACAAAGCAACAATGGTCTAGCACATTCCATCATAGTCAATTGGTCTGTTGTCTTCCCTCTGATTTCCATGTCTGTGGCAGATTCACAGGTCTTGGAGGACTCTTTAGAACATTAAAGATTATCACTAACAGCTTAAAAAGTACAGGAGATCTCTAGTGTAAAGCAGGATACAGAGGCAGAGAAAGTTATGCATCTATTTATGCCTTAGAGGAAACAGCATCTATGGAAGCCTGAGAACAGTATCATCATTTATGGCAAATACCAAATAAAAGTCCAAGAATATAGCACTCCTAGACTGCTGGTTCAGGGTATCAATATAGTAACTTAACTGTCACCTCAGAAAGAGATTAGAGATATTTTATTCTGGGGGCAAATGTAAGAGACCTTTGCCCAAGAACAAAGACAGTGAACTTCAAATACTATGTTCCACTATGGGAATGGTTTGATAAATTTTCTACCACAACAGCAGAGGGAAGGTCATAGGTTACAGCATGTTTCAAATACCTTGGTAGGAATAATAATAAAAAGGTTGCATAAGGTAAACAAGAAGTCTTCAGCACAGCCCCTCAGATTGGTATCTTAAAACAAAACACTCTTATTTAGTTTTTTTTTTTCTTTTTTTTTTTCTGCGAGCTAGTGGTTGTAGAGTGAACTCATGAGAGTCTGTTATGAGTTCTCAGGACTTTATTTAGGTATACGATAGGAGTAAACACATGCTGATACAGGACAGTTTAGACAATGACGCTGATTCAACTACCTTCAATTCAACTGCCTTCATCCAGTCCTCCTGTCCAGGGATGATGATGAGGCTGCCTGCTCCGTTAGACCACCCAAGAGAGCATGCAGGAGCAAGAGAGGATGAGACCCTCTCCCTAAGCTTATAAATTGTCAAATCCACAGAAAAAGCCACATGCGAGGATTTGTAATCCCTAAAGCCACTGGCTAAAGGGATCAAAACCCTTCAAGTGGTCCTTGGGGTTAATGCATTTCTCAAGGCTTTACCAGTTGGCTACAGGGTTATTAGGATAACCACAGAGTCAAACTATACAAGAAAATGTTATTACAGAGATTGGAGACAGTCTAAACCGAATTGTAAGTAGGCTGTCTACCTGGAATATCCCCGCTTCTCCACAATCACTGCAGTTCCGATAGTTACAGAGCCTAGCAGAAATTCCAGAAGATGGGGGGATTCTTTTCAGGAGCTTTTCTTTAAAGCTGTGACTAAGGATTCATCCCCTTGCTACACCTCAGGTACCTAACTGGTCTCTTCAAGTAGATCCTGTGCTGGTGTGAATAAGCATGGCCCTGTATCTCACAGAGTTAAATCTTAGTCACCGTGAAGTGACACTGTTGGTTGTGTGGCCTTGTTGGAGAAAGTGTATCACTTGGGGTGTCCTTGAGGCTTCAAAAGCCCAACCCAGGCCCAGTGTCTTCCTGTTTCCACTGCCTTCAGATTCAGATGTAGAACTCTCAGCTACCATGTTTGCCTGCATGACACCATGCTCCTGGTTGTGAAGATAAAGAACTAAATGTCTGACTCTGTAAGCAAACCCCAATTAAATGCTGTCCTTTTACGAGTTACCATGGCCATGGTGTCTCTTCACAGCAATAGAACACTGACTAAGACAGATCACATCATATAGTCATAATTGCATACACAAGTCTGAAGGGACACAATGTTTCACAGGAAAAGAGAGGGCAGAAAAAGCTTTATTATCTTAGAGTACCATACTAATGGGAAAAATCACTTCCATTGTATTGAATGAAGATTGTTGCTCTTATCGAGAAAGTAGATTTTAGTCATTCTTCCCTTTCAATGACCATGTAATTGCTGTTGTTATTTTTTAGTTTTTGTTTTTATTTGTTTATTTGTTTGGGTTTGTTGTTGTTGTTGCTGCTGTCTTCAAGACAGGGCTTCTCTGTGTAGCCCTGGCTTTCCTGGAACTGACTCTGTAGACTAGGCTTGCCTAGAACTCAAAGATCTGTCTGCCTCTGCCTCCTGAGTGCTGAGATTTAAGGCATGTGCCACCATTGTCTGATTCAGTGTCCAGTTTTCATTGGGTGATCACAGCAACAATGTCTAAAATAGCCCTAATAATGGGTGCTCAGTTTCAGGAGAAATTAGGGTCTTGCTACTCCATTTAACAATGAAGGTAAGAACCTCAAAGTTATGTCTATGGTTGAGAACTATTTGGAGTTAGTGGCAGGTGAGTTGTGAGAATTTGTTCCTATGAGTCACCAAAGGGCTGAACATTCTTTTCCTATAGCATTTAAGGCTTCCTTTGAATACTATATTAGATTTGTTTCCAACTGGCTAACTGCTCTTGTGATTAGACCTTACTCTGATACTATGCTTAGAAAAAGTGATGGGAGTTCATATTCCAACTCATAAGGACCCACAAGTAATGACAGAAGGTAAGTAGCATTAATACACTCCAGGTCTCAGAAGTTAAGATATTTGTTGCTCTTCCAGAGGACCTGGGTTTCCCTCCCAGCACCCATGTGCCATCCTGTAAATCACTCCAGTTTGCCTATTCTAAACTATCTCATCTTTATCAAAATTAAATACTTCATCTATTGAGCTCAATAAAAAAGAAGGAAAACGAAGAATAGTAACTTAAAAAAAAAAAACTTCATCTAACTTTTGCCACAGCTCTTCACTCTTTTTGTTCTGTGCTGACATTTACAATGGTTGATTTTTTTTTATTATTTTTCTCTTTATCTTTCTGGTAAATGGTGGTAATTTTTTATCTGATTTCAAAAGGACAACTCTATTGGATAGAAGCTTCTGACCCTTTATCCAATCAAATCACATTGATGTCATTGTCCAGTAGTACTCTCTGATGGATGTGCTCATCAAACCTCTGAAACAAGACAGGGAGAGACTTAGGGGGCCATAAGTAAAAATGATGGGAAGAAACAGAACCAGTGAGACCACACTTGCCTCTCAGTGAAGATGCCCTTATAGCTTTTTGCTTTCTTGGGGATATTGTACGAGATCATTTTTTTTTCACAGTACAGTTAAAGCTTGAAAGATATTTGGCAACTAAAGTACAGACAATGAAAATATATTCATGGACCTCTTTCATATTCATGACTTCTCAATAGAAGCACTAAACAATAATACTACACTAATTCTAATTAATAGTAAATATTAATCGTAATAATACTAAATACTAATATTAAATAAATAATACTAAAATAAATTTATGAGACACTAAAACTTGCTGGTATGTTGAACGCCTTCATCTCTACAACAGCCTGACTAAATTCTTACTTGCTTGTTTGCTTGTGTAACTTCTTTGACCTTTATCAAGGTTAATCTTGATTAAGTAGGGAAAATGTCTTTAGACACATGCTGATATCTTAATATTTTTTTAAAATTACATTACTTGTTGATTTTAATTTTGCTCTTATATTCTAGTCATAAACTATGTACACCAACCTTGCATTTTGCCTTCATACAAAACATAAGCACACAAGCTTTAAAGCAGAATATTCTCCTGGGAGTTGTTAGTAAGAGAAAAACAGCAATGGCGTCTACAGATGTTCAGAAAGTGGATCATGGGTTCTGCAAGCATGAAACAAACAACAGCAACAGCAAAATCATAAGCAGGGTAGGTTTGTGTTGGCTTACAGTTTAGAGGATACACTCTGTCATTATGTATTGTAGGAGGCTGCTTATGCATTTCGCGGCTACCCAGACTACCGAAATCATCACACTAAAACTATATGATTTAAATCATTGTTTGGCCAATCACTTAACCGTATTGCTAGCTAGCTCTTGCATCTAGAATTAACCCATTTCCATTATTTTATATTTTTTTTCTACAAGTGTCGAGGCCCACCAGAAAGGTTCCAGCTGGCAGCTCATGTCTTTTCTCTCTGGCGGCTACATGGTGTCTCTCAGACTCCGCCTTCTTTCTCCCAACATTAGTTTAGATTCCCCCCCCCCATCCAGCTCTACTCTACCTTATCACAGGTCAAGGCAGATTCGTTATTCATTAACCAATTAAAGCAACACATATACAAAAGAACTTCCCACACCAATTATGGAAAAGCCATGCAGCTGGGGCTGGGTCGGGGCATTGGCAGCTGTTCTCAGTTACATGGAAGATGTAGCGATGTACCAGAATCCGCAGGCTGTAACCCTCCAGCTCAGTCTCCGTGTCCTGTGCACACCAGCCAGCTGCTCTCAGAAGTTCCCCAGCCTTGCAAACAACTCACTGCCTGGAGACAGCTTGTTTAAACACTAGTCTTTGAGGAAACACCACACACAAACTCTTAACACGAAGTCTAAGTGGAATACTACGTTAAGCAAAGCTATGAAATGGACAACAGCACACAATAAAGTGTTGGTCAAAACGGCCGTTGGCTAATTCATTTACAATACAATACAGCTCTCTTAGTATAAATCTCAACAGCAGGAGAATGCTTTATTCAGTGTTTTATTTTAGCACCTGGAATGGGGTTGTGCATGTAGTTGGGTTTTAATAAAATTATATGTGTGCCTTAAAACCGTTCTTTTTTATTGTCATTTACAGTTACTTAAATGTGTAATTTTTAATACATTTTTCATTACACAAACACACACACACCCTCAGAGAGACGTACATTTTTTTGGAGGTTTCTGGAAAGAACAGAAAACAAACTGCTGATATGCCATGTGTGAAATAAGGCTTAAGAAATCTGGAAATGTATTCAAATAGCTATGAGACTATGAAATGTTTCTGTGTAGTGTTGTCTTAATAGTGTTTGAAGCTTTATTTTATTCTTACAGAATTTTATCTTCAACGTTAAAAAGAATGTCTTGGATAATAAAGGAAGACTTTATGCCATTTTCCTTTAAGAATGTAGCATCTTCATCAACTTCAATATGCTGTTATATTCCAAAGCATCTGATTTTAGGTGATTGAAATGTGAAAATACAGTCTTCAACCACTCCACTTTCATTATAACTAGGAGCAGATGTTCAGCAATATAAATTAATTAACTCTACTTTTTATTACTCTGATTAGAGTATTTAAAACAGTTTAATAGATAATTAAATTTTTTAATATTCCTTAATTTTGGTTTATTGTAAAATGAGTTCTTATTCTTTTGGATGGCATATTTTTAAAGATTTTTTTCTAAGATTTTTCATTTAGTTAAAGGCAAAAAATCAGCATCATTTTCAGTATAAAAGAATTTACTTATTATAGTTCATAAAACATTACTGATTTTATTAACATCTGCAATCACTTATTTCAGAAAGAGAACTAATCTTTAAAAAGTCAAGTTTTCTGAAATTTTCTTTTCAGTCCACGAGTAAAATGACAAAGGGATGTGATTTGGTAAAATCAGCAATAGTATGTGCTTATACACTCGTTCCTGTAGAAGGATACATGGATCCTCCTACCTCGTTCACACACCAGTTCCTGTGTAAGAGTATAGGAACCCTTCCACCTAGTCAAATATCAGTTCCTGTGTAAGGGTACATGAATCCTCTCACCTCACTCACACAGATCACTTTCTAAGGGTGTGTGGATCCTCCCACCTAGCTCATATATGGGATTCCAGTAAAGGTGCATGACGCCTCGCACATAACTCATACACCAGATCCAGGTAAGGGCGCAGGGATCCTCTCTCCTAGGGCATCCTTTCTTGTACTTACTAACACACAGTTAATACACCAGTACACGACCTTTATTTTGTAAAGTACAATAAACTTTACAAAATATAGGAGGAAAGCACATTTAATCCTCCAATAAAGGGACAGAAGCATATTTTATTTCCAATGAGTTTTTTTTTTAAAAAAATATACAAACTAAAGATAAATATAAAAATGTTTGTACACTTAGAAAAAACACAGAACTCTTCTTACTAGCAAGGTGGCTCGAAAGTAGATTTTCCTCTCTCTGCAATAAGCGCTAGATGAGTGGCTTCACTGAGTGCTCTATCACCAAGTCAGCATGTCAGCTTTCTGCTGGTGTTGTCAGCATAGATCCCTGCCACATGTTAACCCACCGGACATAAAAAACATGCAAAGCATACCAAAACCTTTTTCTTTAACTGCTAGAGGATAAGGTGAATGCATGTGCTTCGACTTGAGACGTTATTTCTTCTGGTTTTCTTTTAAAGGCCAACACGCGTACTTCCACATGCATATACTCTCCCTACACTGAAAACTTACCTCTCACTCCACAGGCAGCTGCTGGGCTGTTCCCATGAAGTATAGTTCTTATTATGATGACTTCATGATTTAAAAAGTGAGCACTGATGGTTGCTTATATGAATTAGATCAGCGGAGAGGCAGAGGCAGGAAGAATCCCTTCATCAGGTGACAACTATCACCTGATGAAGGAAATCAATCCAGCTGTGTTATTTTTATGGCATTTCGAATGTTCCAGACCTGGAAGGTCTAATACAAGCTGTGGAACCATCTTGTTATTGACCATCATGATAACTGACAGCGGCCTTCCGCTAACCCTCATCTATGATTTTTGTTATTTGATTACCTCTTTACCCCCTGTCTTCCCCTCTCTTTAATTTAGAGGAAATTAGTCCTTACCATTAACTCTTCTGTGCCAACACCCCTGCAGTCAAATCCCAGTTTATAGATTATCCCAATAGTATATCCACCAGACAACTGAGAACAGTTGTGTGTTCCTGTCCAGTCTCTCAGCTCTGGAATCCTGGTCTTGACACTGCCACTATAGTGAAGTCTCCTATATCTGCCTACAAGACCTCAGACAAACTGCTGTGTTCTCTCCCATAACAGTGACCCAATGAAGTCAGTTAATCCTGAAACTCTGGGCAATTCAGCTCCTTTCAAGTTTCCTCAGCTAGAATTATTCTTCATTTTTTCCCTGCTGCCAACACCACATCAGGATCCACATTTTGGAGGTTGTATTTCCAGCATAATACACGATGCTTAGTGCCGAAGCTTTGATCAGTTTATCACTGTCTTCAAGGCATTTTTTTCCAACATGTACCTCCTTTTGGGGGGGCAGTGACATCTTATGAAAATGTCAATACATGTTTCCAGATAATGCAAATGTCTATATAGTTTTTATAGTTGATAAGTAATTACTGGAGATGGAGAAATTAAAGCAAATAGAGTTGTAGATTTCTATGTCCATGGCAATTTTATTTTCTATACATTCCTATCTTTATGGCAAGGTAAATTTCTTAAGCACTTATTCTGCATGAGAATCTTTCGAGAATAAGAGGTGAAAGTAAGCTCATTATTTTAATGTAATAATTAATATGTGTTATGACAAAATACTCTTAAGTCTATTTTATTAACTTTTCAAGTCACTAAATTAAAGTATCATTATGAAGGATTTATAATGAACCACAGGCACATACCTTGAAATGAGCAGAGCTGAGTATAACAATGGTTTCTTTATATTAACAATTCTGCAGTAGTTTGTTTTATCTGAAGATCTCTGAGGCTTAGCAAATACTAACACCTCTTTCTTATCTGTCCAGATAAGTATCATTATCCTAGTTTTATACCAAAGTGATGGAGGCACAAAGAGATTAAGTGATTTCTTCAAGGTTACTGTCAGTGGTGACACGGAAAAGGATAGACGTGAGATTTATGATTCTCAGATGGATGCTTTAACTATCCTTGCGCTCTGTGTAGCTGTCACCTTATACACTCAGACGAGAAACAAAATGGCAAACAACAACCATATAGATAAAAACCAAATATTTAGATATTTGACATCACATTGATCAAACAGATAGAAACATTAAACACAAAATAAGAAACCTAGTCACACTGAGAAGGATGTGGGCCATAGTTTGTAATTAGACAAGAGTGGGAAGGATATAATCTTACATGTCAATCAACTTGTGTATAGGATGTATGACTAGGCTTTGAGAAATTCTAAAGCTATATGTCCAAGAAAATAACATTATTTGAAATCTATTAATGCAACTTACAGCAACATAAATATCTAAAACCATTTTTTTATTAAGTAAAAAGGAACAGAAAACCTTTATTGGTAACATAGATTCTTTATTCTTTGCTTTAATAATCAATCTTGTCTTATAATAGAGGTTAAATTACTTTTCTGTGTGACCTATAAATGAAACAAGAATCAAGAATTCTATATTGAATGAAGAAAACACAGGGATATTTTTAGTATGGCAAAAAAGGCAAAGGAATCATCTTTGTTCAGAATTCCTAAAAATAATCATAATCTGTACCCATATCATGCGCTTATTTCAGACAAGGTTCATATAGCCCAGGCTGGCTCAAATGTTGTATAGTCAAAGATTACACTGAACTCCTCTTGTGTACTGGGATTAAAGATGTGACATGATATGCCTGATTTAAACAGGGGGCATAAGATACAACCCAGGAGTTCATAAATTCTATCATGCACTCTATCAACTGAGCTACATCATCAATATCTGTGCCATCTATTCATTGAGTAAATAATTTTAACAGTGTGCCTCTGTCTTTTGGAGACAAACCTGTACTAGAGGAAATGACAATCAAATACCAGAAACAATATTACTATGAAAAATCATTCATTTTTCAAATTTGAAGATGTTTATGAGTCCTATGGTAAGTAAAGAATATTCATTTCTTCTATGTCCACAAATTTATTTTCTCATTAATATATTAATATACTGTAGTGCAACACCTGCTCTATGCACTAAGGTATAGTTCATGAGTCAGGAAAGGTGTTGGAGATTGAAACACACACAGACACACAGGTAAAGCCAAGAATGCCCTTTTATTGTGTTCCAGGGCAGCTTATATATGGTCCCCTTGACTAATGGCCACACCCTAGCTCTCAGCTGCAAGCCTAACAGAAACCAGAGCCCTGCCATTGGGAACACCTGAGCATCATCAGCATGCTCAGGGTAGCTGCAAAACAAGTTGTTTTCTCAGAGCAGCTGCAAGCATAGGAAAACAAGTTGTTTACTCTGGCAGGCAGTGGGTCATAGGAAATTTAGAATCTGGGGGTATACAGTCCCCTAAAATATACAAATCTTCTCATCTATGTATACTCAGTGTGAACGGGAAGGAACCATTGAGAAAGAGAAAGGACATTTGTACTGGATGTCATGAAAACACTATCTCTGTCTGTGTGTTTAATTTAGTCTCTCAAATCCACATCCATCTGAGGATAACATTTTATGTGTTTGTGTATGTATGTATATAATGTATGACATGTGTTTTAAAATAAATATTTTATTTGTTAATTCTTTTAGAAGTTCAAATAATGTACTTTAAATGTACTCCTGTCTTGATATGGGAAGGTCATATGTCAATCTAATGATGTGGGAAGGTCATTTGTCAATCTGTTGTTTCATTGGTTAATCAATAAAGAAACTGCTTGGCCTGATAGGTCAGAAAATTAGGTAGGTGGAGTAGACAGAACAGAATGCTGGGAAGAAGGGAAATGAGCTCAGAAAACATGCCTCTCCTCTCCAGGACAGATGCTATGAAGCTCTGACCCAAGATGGAAGTAGGCTAGAATCTTCCTGGTAAATCACCACTTCGTAGTGCTACACACATTAAGAGAAAGGGTTAATCAAGATATGAGAGTTAGCCAGTAAGAGGCTAGAGCTAATGGGCCAAGCAGTGTTTAAATAAATACAATTTGTGTGTTGTTATTTTGGGGCATAAGCTAGCCAGGCGGCCAGGAGCCAGGTGGCAGGAATGCAGCCCACAGTTCCTTCAACACTGCCTCTTCCCTTAAATCCTCCCAGATCCATCCCCATATCCTTACCTCCCCAATTTCAGATTCTTATTATATTTTTCATTTAATAACTCATAGACTCCAGATTCTAATGGCTTGGGTTAAGTTATATGGATGCCAGGAGCTGGGGTGAAGTCTTAACTCAAACACTAATGTCCACATATTTCTGAGGGAAATCACATTAAAGTGAAGTCAAGCTACTTGGAACAACCCCTTTAAAAAATTGACTTTCCCTCCTCAAACACCAGCAATTCTTCATAGTTCCTCAGTTATGAGTGGGAGTCCATAAACCCCTTACCACCCCTCACCACGCCATGTTAGAATAGAGACTACCTTGAGCTAGTGCAGGTTTTGAATAGACAAACATACCTGAGTTACTGAGAGTTCATGAATACAGTGTTCTTTCCATGCCCAGAAGACAGTTTGGATCCTATCCACCATGACCTCTGGTCCTTATGATTTTTCTATCCATTCTTCTATGCTGGTCCCTGAGCCATGGCGTGGAACCATTTATGACTGAGCTCTCTACAGTAGCATATTATTTGTGCCTTGACTAGGCATGATTATATGTATTAACCACCTAGCATCCACTACACAAAGAAACTTCCCCTATGAGGTCTGAGAGTTGCATTCATCTTCAGGTGTAAAAGGAACCAATTTAGAAGTCAGTTTGACACTGTGTACACTTAACAAAATGACAGTAGTAGGTTAAACCCTGGGTCAGTGAGATTCCCGGCCATGGGTTTAGGACAGATTTGTCGTCTCCAGCATCCACATGAAAAAGCTGGCCATGTTGATATACACTGGTAATTTTAATAATGGGGTTGAGGAGACAGGTAGATCCCTAAATTCACTAACTGGATGGAAAAGCACACTTAGTGAACTCTAGCTCTGTAAGAAATGGTACATAAAATAAGTCAGATTTTTCTTGACACATGATATCTGGTGCTGACCTCTTTACTACATAGGCATGCACACATATGCCTGTGCACTTGTGCAGAAACACCCACACACAAAATAGTTCAATGTACTCATTAACAAACAGTATTTATTTTTCTGAACATAACACATTTTAAAAATGTTATTTACCTTGAGATAAACCTTTGGCTATTCTCAGTTTCTAAATACAAAAAAAATATATGTCTCCATATAACTAATTGTGTTATATGTGTACACTTTTATTTCAAGCAAATATATAGTAGTGGAGATAAAACATCTGTGTTCATCATGTTTGATGATCTAAGAAATTATAAGTGCTTTTCCAAGTAGTTGCACAACTGTGGATTCCATCAAGCATACAGAGGACTTCCCAGTTTTCTATTTTGTGTTTTATTTTTAAAGTTAATTGTACAGTGTTATCTCCCGGGATTTTTAATTTGTACTATGATAGACACTAAAAATTATCCAATATGTTTTTGTATTGTGACAGCCAACCAAAAATCTTTATTTATACCATCCAATACTATGTAAATTTTGTTGGTTTAAGTGAACATTCATACTAAACAGATCTGAGGTAATCCACAACTGCAAAATGAATGAGAGTCTTAACAAAATTTCTGATGGATGATTCTGTGGGACTTAAAACATCTTTCTTAAGTAGGTTTATAATACTGTGATAAAGCATCATGACTAAAAGAAACTTAGGGAGACAATTCTGTATCACAGTGCATCATGGAAAGAAGTCAGGGCAATATCTCAGGGCCTGAACCTGGAGTCAGGAACTGAAGCTGAAATCAGAAGTATACTGCTTACTGGTTTTCTCCTCATGGTTTGCTCAGCCTGCTTTTTTTTTTAATTTTTAATTTTTTACTTTTTTGCTTTATAAATAATACTATTCAAAATTTCCACCTACTCCCCTCTTCCCATTTCCCTCCCACTCCCCTCCAGTCCTAAGAGAAGGCAGGGTACCCTGCCCTGTGGGAAGTCCAAGGCCCTCCCCCCTCCATCCAGGTCTAGGAAGGTGAACATCCAAACAGACTAGGGTCCCAAAAAGTCAGTACATGCAGTAGAATCAAATCCCAGTGCCATTATCATTGGCCTCTCAGTCATCCCCCATTGTCAGCCACAGTCAGAGAGTCTGGTTTGATCACATGCGTGTTCAGTCCCAGTCCAGCAGGCCTTGGTGAGCTCCCCTTAGATCAGTAACACCATCTCAATGGGTGGACGAACCCCTCACGGTCCTGACTTCCTTGCCCATCTTCTTCCTCTTCCTACTCTTCAACTGGACCTTGAAAGCTCAGTCCAGTGCTCCAATGTGGTTCTCTGTCTCTATCCATCGCCAGACAAAGTTTCTATGGTGATATTCAAGATATTCATCAGTGTGGTTATGGGACAAGGCCAATTCAGGCACCCTCTCCTCTACTGCCCAAGGACCTAGCTGTGGACATCCCTTGAACACCTGGGAACCCCTCTAGAGCCAAGTCTCTTGCCAACCCTAAAATGGCTCCATTAATTAATATATCTTCTTCCCTGCTCCCATATCCGCTCTTCCTCCATCTTAACCATTCCACTCCCCCAAGTTCTCCCCAATCTTCCTCTTCTCCCTTCTCTCCCCCCATCTCCCCTTCTCCTCACCCCACCACCACCACCATGCTCCCAACTTTTTCCCGGCAATCTTGTCTGTTTCCAATTTCCAGGAGGATCTATATATGTTTTTCTTTGGGTTCACCTTATTATTTAGCTTCTCTAAGATCATGAACTATAGCTTCAATGTCCTTTGTTTATGGCTAGAATCCACTAATGTGTGAGTACATACCATATTCATGTTTTTGGGGTCTGAGTTATCTCACTCAATATAGTATTTTAAGACAGGGTTTCTCTGTAACTTTGGAACCTGTCCTGGAACTAGCTCTTGTAGACCAGGCTGGCCTTGAACTCACAGAGATCAACCTGCCTTCTAAGTGCTGGGGTTAAAGGCATGTGCCACCACCGCTTTGCTTCAACCTGCTTTTTTATAGCACTAATGATGATAAAAATAAAAAAAAAAAAAANCCTATAATTTTGGAGCTCTGATATCTCTGCAGTGGATCCCTAAGGCTTTGTGTATATTGTGTATTAGAAGCTGAGTAAAATAAAGCTAGAAGGATGAGAGTCTCCACATTATGTTTTAAGCTTACTGGAGAAAACATGAGATTTCCTGACAGACTTTCTGTTTTAATTCTTAGAGTTGGTGCTCTCTTCCTGAGTATTTGAGATGCTCCAAAAATGCTGCTTAACCCAATTTGTATATGCAATGTGGTTTGTAGTTTATATTACACTACTGAATATAACAAAGGAATGTGGGCAAAGCCCAGATCTGCCTGAACGGTTAACTTGATCTTAGAAATAGGATTAGTGTTCAGGTGTGGTGATACAGGTATGCCATCCCAGTACTTAGGAGTCAGAAGCAAGACCACCAGAGGTTCAAAACCAGCTTCACTATGCAGTCAGTTTGTGGCCACTTTGAGATACAGAAGATAATGTCTCAGAAAGTCATTGTTTTCTTTTGATGGAATTGTTTTAGCATTAAAATATGTTTTAGCATAAAAATAATGTTTACTGTATATTTCAATTATTTTATTAAATTGCTATTTTAAATTAAAAAAAAAGAAAAATCATCACAGGTTTGTCCACCAACTTGCCCACAAGCCAATCTCCTGTGTGCATTTTTTTCTACTGTTTGCTCTTCCTATGACTCTCACATGTGTCAACCTGACATAAAACTAGCCAGAATGCTGTCTGCCTACATAACCAAAGTACCAAGTGGTTATGGAATAGAATGAATAAATGATGGCTTTACATGTTTTTAAAAGTCTAGATATCAGTTAACTTATTCTTCTAGAGAAATGTATTAAAATATCTACTGTTTGCTCCTTCATAAATAAATATTGAACACATCTCTATATATTTCCTTATGGCAGCTAGTGGGAAAGCTAGAATATAATAAACCAATAACTTATTTTGTGTAAATAATATTACATTTGACTAAAACATGAAAATGTGCTTATGTAAATATATGCATTTTACAAAGTAAAGTTTTTTCTGTAATAAACTACAGAAATTAGCACATATTATCTTGGTGCCAACCATTCTCAAAAAAAAAAAAACACATTTCCAAACATTTATATATAAAAAGTGTTTCTACTTAACTTTCCTTAATCTTTATAAAATGTCGTGTCTGTGCCAATTTCTGTCAGATACTCAGCATAGTATTTTTTTGTAAACATTTTTGGTGTGTTTTATTTTTGTGTTTCAGGAACTCCGAATGTCACAAATGTCAAGTGTTTTATGAACATTAAGTGCACTTTTTAATCTGGACACATTTTTAAATCCAGTCTAGATTTCCTGTGGCTTGATTCTTTCTTCAAGTTTTTATTAGGTTGATAAAGCTATTATTCTGTATTTATTTCATGTAAATCCTATAATTTGAATAGAAACATAAACACATGCACTCAAGATTGTGTTTGAGAATTTTAGAGTTGTAAGATGAATATTGACCCACAGTATTTCAAAACAGAAATCCAGAAATGACTTGTGTATTGTAAAGCTAACTCATATATGCTTTGTGTTAAGTGTACAATGTAATCTTAAGATGGTTTAAATATGAATAACTATATGCAAGCCAATGTAACTTTGTCAAGCCAAATTAAGTTTTGTTTGTTGTTGTTAAACTTTATATATGTTCATCTGCCTTAATATTTTCAAAATCTCTGTATTATTTGCCAATTTTTCAAAGAAACAGGACTACTATCAAGAAAATTAGTAATGGGAGTTCATGAAAAATTCAAATGAGAAATGATAAGGTCTTGAAGAGTGGAAAGGATAAAAATGATATAGAGAAGGAAAATGACAAAATGTATGTAGAAAGCTTAAGAAACGTCTATTGAAATTGGCAAAAGAAAAGCAGGTGGAAACAGACAGGTTTCAAAACAAATTTTAAAGAGAAGAGCAAATATTAGTAAATAAAAGTAAAGAAATGGAAAATAAATCAGTTGTAGGAGGCCACTTGTTTGTTTCACGGATGCCTAGATTCCTGAAATAACCACACAAACACTATATTAATTAAATCACTGTTTGGTCTATTAGCTCTAGTTTCTTATTGGCTAGCTCTTACATATTAATTTAACCCATTTCTATTAACCTGTGTATTGCCACGTGGCTGTGGCTTACCCATAAGGTTCTGTCTAGTGTCTGTCTCTAGCAGGGCTACATAATCTCCCTGATTTTGCCTTCTAGCTCCCAGCATTCAGTTTAGTTTTCCCCACCTAGCTCTACTTTACCCTATCAAAGGCCAAGACAGATTCTTTATTAACCAAAGGTATTCACAGCATACAGAGGTGAATTCCATACCATAAATCTATATTAAATATTTCTCCCTAGATAAGGTAAAGCCTAAAATATGTATGTAGCTTGTTTCTCTTAGGTACAAGGAACAGATGATCTTAATGCCTGTGCTGTCCTGAGTGAACCTAGAGAGCTAAAAACATAGGGTCATATAAAATCTGTCTGGAAAGGAGACAGGGATGGGTGACTGAGGCAAATGTCTCTTCAAACTGAGCTTCAGCTGGCCAGTGAAAAAGGGTTCAGATCTGCAGTTCCGTGAGAAAGTTGTTATTAAGACTGAAGTCTGAGAACAACATTCTTAGCTAATTCATAATAAATAAGTAGGTAAGGTAAAATGTTCTCTGATAGAAAAAAAATGGGGAATTTCATAAAACAATCAAAAAACTTAGGAAAGCTCACAAGATAGTTATAAGACACCAATGGCTCTTTGTCAAGGCTGTATAAACAGTACACAGTTGTTTGGAGAAAGATATTCTTCAGTAGAACTAACCACAAGTTGTGCAGGAAAGCCCAGCATTGCAGCTTCAGCTTCTATGCATGGTTTAAACTGTTCCTGGTGCATGTTCCTGAGACATTCATGGTCCTGTAAGTAACCCCAATAAAGTTATTAGTTTACAGAAACAGATATATAGAGGATCATTCTTTTTTTTTCTTTTTTTTTTTTTTTTTTTTTTTGACAGGGTTTTTTTGTGGCTTTGGAGCCTGTCCTGGAACTAGCTCTGTAGACCAGGCTGGTCTTGAACTCACAGAGATGGTCCTGCCTCTGCCTCCCAAGTGCTGGGATTAAAGGCATGCGCCACCACCGCCCGGCTAGAGGATCATTCTTTCTGGGTCATAATTGACATTTTTTCAATATTCCAATGAAAGTTCTTGTACCAAAGTTGAAGTTCAGTTTAGAAGAGAGAGAGCCCTTGGAAGACACATCTCTAAATTGGATGTCTCTATTGAATTTCTCTTCTCAGAACTCAGAGAACCCCATGGAAGAATAGTTGTAAAGGGTGTAAGATACAGAGTGCACAGAGGACACCTGGAGAACAAAGCCATTTGACGAAACTAAACAAGACTTATATGTGCTCACAAAGACTGAAGCAGCAAAGAAAGGTTATTCTTAAAAAATGATTCCCGGGCGGGCTGGCGGAGCCCGCCATGAGAAAGCGGCTACAGGAGGGCACGCTTCCTTGGCCCACGGTGGCGGCAGGTAACAGACACGTAAACACAGGAAATAGCCGTAAGTATTTATTAAGGAAGAGGGAGAAAGAAAGAGAAAAGAGATAAAAGGAGAGAGGAGAGATAAAAGAAGAGAGAGACAGAGAAAACGCGTGCGCACGCCAAGGAAGCAGAAAGAGAGAGAGAGAGAGGGGTCCCACGATGGCGATGGGCGGGTCAGAGGTTATGGGAGTGGGCGTGGCTAGGGCAGGGACCGAAAGAATAACACATAGGTCTACACCAGGTCTTCTGTTTGCATATTATAGCTTTCAACTTAGTGTTTTCATGGTGCTTTTGAATATGTGAACTAGTAGGTCTCTGACTCCTGTGCCTACTCTTGGGATTCTTCCATCTGTTGAGTTGCCTTCTTTGGCTTTAGTGTGATACTTTTTACTTTATCTTATGTGTTTTATATATTTTTGTACATATTTGGTTGTTATCACTTATTAGCCGGTTCTTTTCTAACGAGAGAGAGAGAGACAGCGAGAGAGAGAGAGAGAGAGAGAGAGAGAGAGAGAGAGAGAGAGAGAGAGAGAGAATAGACACAAAGAGGAGGAAAAGAAAGGAAAACTTTAATAAGGATATATTGTAAAAAAGAAGGAATCTATTCTGTGTTTACATTTTTTTGTTTTTCCAACATAATTTTGTTGATATGAGGGAATTTAATAGAATGCAATCAAATCTATTTCCGTAATGGGGAGAAACAAAAGAAAACATCTACAGAACAGAGAAAGATATGTACCGTGTTGTAAAAGTATTAGCCTCCTGTATGTTTTAAACTTCTAGAAACTGACAAGAAAGAGGCAGATGACAAACATCAAAATGGGTACAGACTTGAACAGGAATTTTAAATGTTAATTGATTATGAAAACATACTCAAAGCTTGTTGGCTGTCATGGAAATGTAAACTAAAAGATCTGAAACTCTTCTGATATGATAAATGTTAGCATGCCAAACAGGTACAGAGACACAGTCAGTGCCACAAAATAGCCAGTTTTTTTTATTTATATGATCTTATGCCTCTATAAAGGAAAATTATTGTTTAACTCTTATTCTCAAATTAATAATTGTTATTAAAATTTAAAGAAAAATCTCAAGGATTTATTCTGAGTGCAGGGAGCAACATGAGAAAAATGTAAAAGATAAATACGTGTTTTCTCTCACTTGTGATTCCTGCTTTAGTGTAGATATGTGTACGTATCTTTAGTCATAAATGTATGTGTATAAAGTAAGAAAATAGAATGTTCAAGGGCACAAGGAGATTGATTGGCAGTGTGGAAAGGAATTTACTCAAAGTGATTAAAGACTTGTAAAAAAATGTTCTTATATAGCATAATGCCATGCACAATGGATTTACAGAATAAAAACCTTCAAATACTGTGTCTACTTGCTGAGGTTAAATTGCAACACCCAAAATTAAAGTACTTATTCAGAAGAAAATGATTTAAATAACTGCATCAAGGATTAGTATAGTTAAAACGAGAGTGCTTCTTTCAGACGATAGTAATTTATTTACACATGATGAAGCCAATTGAAGGTATGACAAGCAAAATGAGATGATAATAAACTAAGTGTTGGTTGATGAGTAATTGTGTCATGTGCTGTGATGCAGTACTTAAGACGGTCTAACCTATCTCTTTGTGTTTCACTTTAGAGAGGCATGCATGGAACCTAGGAAGCTGCAGATTTTATAGTATATGATTTATCTTCTTTTAGCAAAACAAATTTTGACAACAAAATTTCTCTTCTGAAAGACTATTAAATTGGGCTTCAGTGCCAGGATTGGTGAGCACAGGGGACTTACACAAAGGAATAATGACTCTATCAATACGCTTCCTAATCCCTCTCATCAGTGACTCTCATACTTTCCAAAATAACTGTGGTGTAGTCTTCTCTTATTTTCACTTTGACAGTATTATTCTGTTTAATTAAAATGACAGTTTACAATGAAGAAGATATGAACACTACTCAAGATAAAATGAACATCCATTTGGAATATAAAGACAATATGTTGACTCTTAGTGCCTCAGATCATGTTTCTGATTTGTACGTGTACTAACGTGTGTTCTATATGTTATGTCATGTCCAAGTGAGTATTATACAAACAGAATTTACTCTCTTAGTAAAATAATTTCCACTGAACTAAAATTAAGCACAATTTCCCCTCCATGCCCTTTGTGTCGTGACAATATGGAGTACATCTTTTTCAGACATAGCAATCTGCAAACAGAGCTTCAGCCAGGAAAGGTAGCCTACAATAAAGTTGATATGTGATGGAAACATAAGGAAAATAAATATGAATATAATCTGTAAAGATGTTACCCAGTTAGCATTCACAAAACAGCACGCAAGCAAAGTTGCTATGTAACTCTGGGTTTTTATAGGTAACCTAATTAATATGTCATTAAGGTCTATTGTTCCTTTCTATGGAAATTATCTCCACACAGCATCTGTTCAGGTTGAATCCAATTCAGTTTTTCTGCCTCTCATAACTTATGTACGTTTCTGAGGAAGCATTGGGAGTTGTTTTACCTCTGGCTCTTCCCTGTGTTATATATATACATACCACAAACTCATTTTAACAGTGATATTAATGATTTTAGAAATCACTGCCAATGGTTTGCAGCATCCTCATTGTTAATGTCCCAGAGGAGCCATACATGCCTGTTTTATCAGCTGGAGGCTTAGGAGGTGTTTGATGAAGTAATAACAAAGCAGCTCTGGATAGTGTTTCATTACCCTTTATCTCTCCTGCGGAGAATATAATCTTATTCAAATTATAATGCCCTCTCTTATCATTGTGCTTGCTATTTATTTACCTGCATGTGGACACACAAGTGTGTATGCAATCTGTGGCTTCCACCTACCTGTCATGGCATTTTTCACTATCAGAACCATGAGCAATCACAAATTACAAACTAGTTACTAGTATAATTTGCTTAGCATAAAAGCCACATTATTCATTCATTTAATATACTATCTTGATTAAAGGGGCGAAATGCAAACATTAGAATGAAACACAGTCTTGCTGAGTAACTTTGAAGATAACAACAGAGTTTCAATTAGGAAGTACTTATGAGTTGTGTTTTGCTGCCATTTTGCATTTCTCTTAAGCAACATACTAAGTTAAATGGTGCTGAAGTTACCTTACTTTAAACACACGTGATAAACATATGCTGTATTTCAGACAGAATGCTAAGTTATCATTTCTATAGCAATATTCTTTGTATTTATATAGGGTTGGACATGGGCATGCACCTCCTTTCCCAGTGCTGTCCCCTTAACCAAACTGTGAACTAGAATAAGCAGTGTAATTATGCACAGGTTTCAGATAGATCTATACTTTGAAGAACTGTTTAGTGGTACAAAGTCTTGTAAAGGCCTTGTCTCTTGGGCCTGGCATTTCTCCTCTTTGCCAAGTTTTCTTCTGACCTTGAATATCTCTCTGTCTTCCTCTTCTGTTTGAAGACACAGTAATTACCAAAGCACAAAAACAGAAACTGGCCTCACAGTAAAGGAAGTTCATGGTGATCTCTATGATAAACCATTTTCCACATTGGTTCTTTCATGCAACAACCACTTATTGACTGCTAACTTATTCGAGGTACAGGGGATAGAAGCATCAGTTCAATGTCACAGGAAGTCATGAATGGTTAAGACTTACGGAAAGAGAAAGGCAAATTAATGCATGGTCATTAGAGACTACTAAAGATAGTTTTTAGTTCTCTGAAGTATACTAAGGCTGCCTCTGGGCATGGGGACATGCTAGAAGGAGGTGTAGAAGTAATCTAATAGAAAAAGGAAACATGGTAATGTCTTCTAATGGTCTTCCCTTTCTATTGTACAAAATGTTCTCAGACTGTCAACAGAAGAGATCCAACTTGCAACCTGATAAAAAAGAACAAATGTAATCATCTCTCTTATACATAAAGAGAATGCATTTCAGGAAGCTGTCATAAACAACTGGATTAATTTTCCCACCCATGCTAGAGTCTGATTTCTTTAATGAATATACTGTGACTCCCTACATTAATTTTATTAAAGATTCTTTCAAATAAATGAACATCCTGAAAATCAAGATATTAAAATTAGACTGCTCAATGGCACTCAGCAAGGTTTAGCCATGTGTGATTTAATCACTAATCTTTAATTTTAGTTCATAAGACTCACTATGTCCAGCCACACTGACTTTCTTCAAATACAATCTACTCTGCTTTCTTGCTGTTTCTAATTGCTAAATGATTAAACATTCTCATACATACTTTCTAAATTTTCATTCTCACATAGACCTTTCATTATAACGGTTATTGTATCATGTTCTCATCTGGTAATTCTGTTCCTTTTTAATCTTAATTCTGTTAGCAGACTCTGATACTTCTATGTTTTACCTCCTTTTCAAATTGAGCATTCTGGGAGCAGAGAGCCCAATAATATAACAGTGATGACTGTTGTGAAAACTCAATTGGACAATAACTTTAGAGTACCTGCCCTAAGACATGGCTTCTTGTCTCTAGAAGTGATATCTTAAAGAAGAGAGAAGTCAAGCATGCTCTCTTGAGTTTTGAAGAGCGAGTAATGTTAAGGTGTCATGAAGCAGTGTGTGACAGGAACAGTTTGGAATGAGTTTGTCAAGTCATCTCATAGTTTGACTTTAAGAATAATAACAATGGAAGAGATTTCTCTAAAAAAATAATATTTGTTAAATCCAATTAATTTTACCAGCACTAAATTTTATCATGGCCACTGTAATGTTATAATATTGTTAGAATATGAATGTCATATCATTAGAATATTGAAACACACATGAAAGACTTCCAAGAATGACCGATGCCCTGTCAAAAATTGAATACATACATGGTCTGAAACACTTCAACTCCACAAAGTTGGTTTCTCGCTTTTTCCAAAGTTGACTATTTTCACTCAGATCTGACACACTGTACAAATATAACAAGTTTGGTTTGTATCCTGTAATAGGATCACCAAAAATGTTGTGAATCAGTTTGAGTTGGGAAATATGAAGAACAGTTAGTGAGAACATTTCTAACAAATTCCCTGTTTTTCTGTTGTACTTTCTTCTGTATTTTCTGATAAGTAACTATTAACACATTTTTCTTTGCAGTATTTTTTTCTGGTCAAAATGAAATAAAATTTAGTAGAATTATAAAAAATGCATATGTCAATTTTGCAGTGTTCATTCATGTTAGAAACTTGAACAAACATTATCATGACAATGTCAGATATAAATATTTGAGAGGAGCTATAAGCTGTGATGAGTTTCAAGCTGACTTTAGTTAAAAATTATATTTGGGAGCCAAAAAAATGGCTCAGATGTTAAGAACACATAATGCAGAGGTCCAAGTTCAGCACTCAGTGCCTGCTTAGTGACTAACAATCATCTTTTGTAAGAATTCCTGAACCAAATATCCTCTTCTTACCTCTACAGGTATTGGGTACATACATACTCATACATGCATAAAAATAACCTTTTCAAAGTATCTTTTCATATCTCACTAAAAATTATGTGCCTTGAAATTTACTCAGAATTACTAATCAATCTTATGTGTAATGAAATCCAATTATTTTGTGCCATTCACTGGTTTCTGTAAAATGAGGAACCAATGTGGTTTTGATCAAAAAAATCAGTGGAGACACTTTCCAGGAAGAATTTTGAAATGAGCTGTGCTAGAAATAAGATCATCTATATTTAAGCATTGGTCATATGCATTGGCATCATCCAAAAGAAAGGTGAAATTGAGCTATAACTTAGGATTTCACTACTCTTTATGGAATTGTTCTTTATACAGGTCTTAACTGTACCTAGACATGTCTTTATTTTAATTTTGCTTAAAGAGAATGCATAGTTTTAACTTTAAAAGATACCGAAAGACAAAATTTGAATTTGAAACAATTCTATATTACTATAGGCTTTATTTTGGGTGATTAATGAATCCTGCTTTTCAGAGCTAAAACATCTTAAAGGAAATATTCTAAACTATCAACTGCAGTTTCCCTCAAATTTAGGCATTGGCACAAGGAAAACAGCCGCTCAGATTCTAATCACTCATGGTCAGTCTACTAAGTGGTAGAAAATTGTCAATATTAAATTTTCTAGATTTGCTTGTTCATGTATCTGGGGTCTATGGCAAATGCCACAAAGGTAGGTATTAAAGTACTTTTGAGAATTTTTCCAGTCTGAGAAACGATGAGGGCGATGCCAAATAAATGAAAGATCAAATGACAAATAAATAAAAGATCAATAACTGGAAGGTAGCTGAGAACATTGTTAGTCCCCACTTCCTACCTGGCCCAGGAGGAAGCCCGTGGGCTTCTCTAAGCTAGTGTTGAGAACAAACATCTTAGGGGACTTCTTCCCTTAGACTAGCAGGTTTGACCTCGAAAATAAATACTTAAAGATAAGTAGGACTGCCTTACCAAATAGAGGACACAATAAAAAAAATAGAGAAATGAAAGGTAAGTCCCCATGCCTCTATCCAGTTAATAAAAATATAGTGCTTGATGAACCTTAGATGCACATAAGACAGAGATTTCTTATATAGGAATTTGTGAGGTATTTGGTGAGCAATAACAAGGGTAATTTAAAAACTCAAAAATCAATACCACATTTGGAAATGAGTCATGATAAATTGTAACCTTAAAACCCAAGGAATAGGTAAAAATATAAAATACTGCTGATGTCAGAGATGTCCTCAGAGTCCCTGTTGAAATACCATCAGCCTTCTCCATTGCCAAAGAAATGTGATAGGTTTGTTTGTCCCACATTAGAATTTGACATAAATAAAACTAGCTATGATACACAAGGCTTTTACTCAACTTTCTATAATTCATATCTACAATGCCATGATGACAGAGGGAACTGATTTGAATCTACATTCAGTAGTTAAAAGTCATTATTATAAATTATATAAAATAATGCCTAAGTTTCCACGAATTGTGGGTATGTTTGATCTGAGTAATTCACTGTTTTTTTTTAATTTAAATATTCAAATAACATATAGGAAATCAATGCATATCTTTCACCTTTTATATTAAAGTGGGTACAGAATAGGAAAAAGATAATTGAACCTAGATTATTAGCAAAAAGAAATAAAGTAGAGGCAATAATTCTCCAAAATTCAAGCTAAAAGTTAAATAGCTGGCTTGAGAGCGAGTACAGCTGTTAAGAATGTTTGTTGTTTAATATGAGGCCCAGAGCCAAAGCAGCCTCCCTGTGTAACACATACATATGCTCCCAAAAAACGCATAATTAAGTGCAAAATTATATAAACATAGGACTGTTCACAAACAAGGAAAGCATGAGTGTGATGTAGAGAAACCTGTTGTTGTGCATAGTCCATGATGTCTTCTTTAGTGTCTGCTGTTCACTGGACGTAGAGACATCTGAAAGCCTAGATAGAGATCATCCACAATAAGGTCTCACCAATCAATTTGTTTTTCTAAATGTATATAGAATCTTCTATCTAATTTCAAATATCAGAAACCATCTGTTGAAACTTGAATCCATGATCTGGAGATAATGAACACTTATGTGCAGAACCAGTTTTATAATAGCTGTCTCTTAATCAAAAGAAAAAAAAAAGAAAACAGGAGGAGAAAGGGAGGGGAAAGAAAAAAGGAAGGAAGGAAGAAAGGAAGGAAGGAAGAAAAGAAGGAAGGAAGAAAGGAAAAGTCTAAATGAAAAGCAACTTAATGGACTCATTTAAAAGCTTTTTCTTCCCAAATATCTATGTACATGAGCCTACATTAGAATACACTATGTCCAGAATACACCACAGCTTGGTCCTGGAAAACTGACTTGAGTTACAAGGGAATGAAGTGACAGACACAGACACATGTATAGAGAATCTAACATTGGCTGGGCTGTGCTCACGCTCAGGGAGCAGCACAGACTACACAACAGAGAGCCTCCATGTATTTGTTATGTCAAGCACAGGTGATGGGGGCGGGGCTACTAGTCTCAGAAGGGGATCTCTTAGGCAATCAGTCTCCGGTTCTGGTCATGCTGGACAAAGAAGTAGCAACTACTGCTTTTCCACACAGTGCGAATACTCGCACACGAACCAGAGGAAGAACTTCCTCGTCAATTCCAAGCCAATGACTTTGTTATTCCCATGGTCCTTGTCAATAAATAATACACATTCCACTCAGGGCTTTCATTACTTGAGTGCAGAATCCAATAGGGGTCAGAAAAGGGAAATGGATGTCTTGGAACTGGAGTTAGAGGTGATTGTGAGCCACCGAGTGGATATTGGGAAAAGAGTTGTAACAGCTAAACTGTTTTCCCAACCCTTGGACACTTTTTTTTTTTTTTAGAAGAATGTCTCTGTCATTGTAGTTTTCAGAGAATGATAAGAAGTACCTACTACTACTTACTTTTCTGGGTCATGAAGCTAAACTAGACCATGGAGGCAAAAGTACTTTTGCTTTTGAGTGGATTCAGACTTACTTTTCAGTCCTTCTTACTTCTCAGTCCTTTCAGTTCTTCATAATATTTCATTCCTTATTTCTTAGATACAATATACAGGATTATTTATCTTCTGTCCTACCACTTCACTATCATCTTTTATTCATCAGATACTCTATTCTGAAATGTAATTTTTGTAACAGATTTAAAAAAATGACTCAAGATTTTCTTTTTTTTTTAATATAATTTTTTATTGAAAAAAAAAAAAGATTTCCGCCTCCTCCCCGCCTCCCATTTCCCTCCCCGTCTCCCTTTTCCCCCCTCCTCCCTCTCCTCCCCCCCTCCCCCCACTCCTCTCCCCCTCCCTCTCCAGTCTGAGGGGCAGTCAGGGTTCCCTGCCCTGTGGAAAGTCCAAAGTCCTCCCCGCTCCATCTTGGTCTAGGAAGGTGGACATCCAAACTGGCTAGGCTCCCACAAAGCCAGAACATGAAGTAGGATCAAAACCCAGTGGCATTGTCCTTGGCTTCTCAGCAGCCCTCATTGTCCGCCATATTCAGAGAGTCCGGTTTTATCTCATGGTTTTTCAGTCGTAGTCCAGCTGGCCTTGGTGAGCTCACAATAGATCAGCCCCACTGTCTCCGTGGGTGGGTGCACCCCTCGTGGTCCTGACTTCTTTGCTCATATTTTCCCTCCTTCTGCTCCTCCTTGGGACATTGGGAGCTCAGTCCGGTGCTCCAGTGTGGGTCTCTGTCTCTATCTCCATCCATCTCCAGATGAAGGTTCTATGGTGATATGCAAGATATTAATCAGTATGGCTATAGGATAGGGTCATTTCAGGTTCTCTGTCCTCAGCTGCCCCAGGAACTAACTGGGGACACTGTTGTGAAAATTCTAATATCTGCTTGGCCCCATATCAACTAGCTGAAATTGCTCTGCATATTCTAGGCCAAAAGGTATTTGATAAATTACTTAAATGACAGTAAAATCATTAAAATATCAGGAATATAAAGGTAGTGTTATGAATCTTCTTAAATAACCCCAATATCCCATTCCAGGATTAACTATTAGCCTACTTCAAAAAAAAAAAATCAAGAACGTAAGTAACTTACCATTTTTCTGCCAAACTGTGATCTTCTACAAGGTTCCCTAGAATCTGGAGATCAGACAGAACCCATTGTTGTTACAGGATCATGATCATTTTTCCAGCAATCTCATTGGCTCCAGTACTTTCCCTCACCCAACTAAAGACACTCTGCACTTAGGACATCTCAAAACTCTTTTGTGTTTTTAACTGAAAGAATCTAAATTATATCAAGAAATCTTGCTACAAGATAAACCTGAGAGTAATCTCTGTACTCTTTTCTCTCTACAATACACAAGGCAGACCATAAAACTGGGAGACACGTGCTGGGCAAGATATTATAACATATTTGATGGACCAGGGCTGTCTAGCAGCATTCAATTGTAGCTTTGTGTTTAGCATGCTGTAATTTTGGCAAGAACACACACCAATAAAACTCAAAAAAAAAAAAGGAAGAACATGACACCGATATATTTAAGCATCCCATCTATTACATAGAGATAATTGGAGAGATAGAATTGATGCTTTTTCTACATATTCCATAAAATGACTGTAATTAGATGTTCTCAAAGTGTTATAGGAAGTATTGTTAGGAAAAGTGAGACTTATATTTTCCTGCATTTACTTCCCGTTCACATGAGTGTGGTCGGTACATAAATATGCCCTGCTTCAGGGGAAATCTCTAATTTCCAAAGTCTTCTCACAAAGGAGTTTGCCCAGCAGCCCTGCAGATGTTAAGAAAGACATGGTGAGAGTAAGAATATTCTTTTTAATTCCTTTATATCTTATTAAACTTTTCTCTTAAACTACAAGGGTTAAAAATGCTACATAGTAGGCCTGGAGAGATATCCCTGAAGTGTAAAGTGTTTGACAGTTTTCAGAGGACTTAGGTACAGGCCCCAGTACCAAAGCTATGCATCTCACAGCTGCTTCCAACACAACTACACAGGACCTGACACTCTTCTTGCCTCTGAAGGCACTGGTACCTATGTGCACAGAAACACACACAGAGAGACACACATACACACACAGAGACACATGTGTAGTAAAATAAACGTTTTAAAATGCATATAGCATTATGCATTTGAAAACATCTTGTCTCTGTAATACTGTAATAGGAATAGCATATTAATTTTCTCTAAAAGGATATTGGCTTGATAATCCTTAAAAATGAAGTATTCATTTAGTTTTAGTCTTTACTTAAACTTGTACAATGGTAATCTGAATGTTGGGCTGCTTAGGATTCCAAAGAAAGTATATTGGAATCAGTATCTCTCTTAAAGTTTTGAACAATAAAAATTAATATCACGTATACTCTTATTAAAAGGTATATACTGCATCAAATGCAGTATTATAATGGCTTAATTTATGCTAGCTCTCAGAGGAAGCACTTATATGCCAATATACAAGTCAAATACACCCATCTCTTTTACCAGAAACTCTTCCTGAAGAATAAAAATATAAGCCTGAAACAGAATTTAAGCTTCAATATTTTCTTAATGTGTTTGAGCAAGTCAAATCATTTCTAAACAACTACAAGGTTACTTATCTTTGTATAAAACAGTAGACATTTTCCCTTCTTTCATATACATCCCAACTGCAGTTTCCCATCTCTTCATTCCTCCCAGGTTCCCTCACCATCTCCCCTCTACCCCAGATTCACTCCTCCTCTGTTTCTCTGCAGAAAAGAGAAGCCTTTCAAGGATAGCAACACAACATGGCATAACAAGATACAACAAGACTAGAAACAAACCCTCATGTCAAGGCTAGACTTGGGCAAAATCCCAAGAGCAGGCAAAAGAGTCAGAGACACCCTCACTCTTATTGTTAGGAATCCCACAAGAACACAACCTACATAACCCTAACACATATGCAGAGAAACTAGCAAAATGTTGTAAGGAGCGGTGGGCACTTCTTGCCACCACGCTATACCCAAAATAATTACACAGAAACTGTATTCTTTCCCCCCCCATGGGTAATTTTATTTCTTTTTATTTTTTTAAATTTTATTTATTTATTTATTTATTTATTTATTTATTTATTTATTTATTAACGATTTCTGCCTCTTCCCCGCCACCGCCTCCCATCTCCCTCCCCCTCCCCCGATCAAGTCCTACTCCCTCATCAGCCCAAAGAGCAATCAGGGTTCCCTGACCTGTGGGAAGTCCAAGGACCACCCATCTCCATCCAGGTCTAGTAAGGTGAGCATCCAAACTGCCTAGTCTCCCCCAAAGCCAGAAACTGTATTCTTTTAAACACTGCCTGGCCCATTAGTTCCAGCCTCTTATTGGCTAGCTCTTACATATTGATCTAACCCATTTCTAATATCCGTATTGCCACTTGAGTGTGGCTTACCAGGAAGAGTCCAACGGGCATCCATCTCAGAGATGAGAGTCATGGTGACTGCCTGACGTGGCTTCTTTCTCCCAGCATTCTGTTCTGTTTACTCCGCCTACCTAATTTTCTGTCCTATTAAAGGGCCAAGGCAGTTTATTTAATCAATGAACTCAACACAAAACAGAAGACTCCCACATCAGCAAAAACCCATGTGGTCTCCATGGTTGACACTTTGGCCTCTGTGAGCCCTCATGAGCATTTCTTTGTTGATTTTGTTGACAGCATTCTCATAGGATCCTCCATCCTGGCTCCTACAATCCTTCATCCCACCTTCAGCAAGGTTCCTCGAGCTCCACCTAATGTTTGAGTGTGGATCTTCGGAGTTGCTCGCATTAGTTGCTGGGTGAAGCCTCTGTGATGCTTACTGAGCTAGACACCAACCAGAGAGTATAGAATATCATTAGAAATTACTTTATTTTATTTTTACTTTTCTCTTCTTGTATTTGGTTCTATTTTGGTTCTCTAGTCTATCCAGGTTCTGGTGGAGAGAAGGCTCATCTATTTAAGACCAAGCTTACCAACCAAGAAGATAAAGGGACTTTTAAGATGAAAGCTATAATTTAAAATTCATAATTGCTGATAACACATGTACAAACACCCCCACTCCCTAAAGAGTCATAGAAAGTAGACTCTCATCACATATCAACTTCTTCCCACCTCAGCTGTTACAAAACTGGATATGCTTCCTGACGCCAATCCCATTGGCCCCACACCCAATATCCATTATTATTTGCAAAATCCCCCTATATAAAACACTGGTTCTGCTTACAACAATCCACCCAAAAGGTCAAAAGAGAATAAAATATTGTGACAAATTAAATGCTGTGGAAAACAGAAATGCAAGTAATAAAAAGAACACACGTTTTGTGCAGAAAATTCCATTTAGCCAAAATAGAACACAGAAACGAGAAAATCAACATCGTAATTACACAGAAGGAAGAGCGCTCACCACTGGCCCAGCCTAGATCTAATTTGGGACTCTAATTGTCACAACTACAAGTTAAGCAGCATTACGCCGTTCATGCTTAATTTACATCTGAGCTGATTATGACGCTTGGCTCTCAATGAGTTTGTTTCGTGTGGACACATCTGTTGATTCTGTTTCTGTCTCACAAACTGCAGACGTGGGTGATTACAGATGTGGTCCTCTGCTTGCAACTAAGATTTCTGTGTCTGTGAAACATTTGTTTCTGTGTCTCCAAAATCTCTTCTGTAATTTCATTTGATTTATAACCAGTTTTGTTTCTTTGGGTGTATCATTTTCACATTAGATTTCTAAGGACTGGCCACAAGGTGGACCCCTTGTTCCTAATGCACGGTGCTGAGTGTCTGCTGATGTGATGAAACACTTTGACTAAAGGCAACTGGAGAAGAAATGGGTTTTGTCAATTTGCAGGTCATAGTCCATCATTGAGGTAAGTCAGGGCAAAATCTCAAGCAGGAAATTAAAGCAAAAACTATAGAGGAAAATTGCTTGCTGACTCACTGACAGGTTCAATCTAAGTTATGATTGTTGCTGCTTTTTAAGATTTATTTTTGATTGTTTTTGATGTGTATTTGCCTGCATGTGGGTATACCATGTGAATACAGTGTCTACCAAAGCCAAAAGAGGGCACCAGAAACCCTGGAGTTGGAGTTAGCAGTGATCTCAGACCACCAAGCAGGGACTGGGAACAGAACCTGGGCCTTCTGCACAAGCAGCAAGTGATCTTATCTCCTGAGCTACCTCTCCAGGCTCATAAGATAGTTTTCTTATACAGTCCAGGCCATATACCGAGACAATGGTACTGCCTACAGTGGACTGGACTTTCCTGCATCAATTACAATCAAGACATTTCCTTACAAGCGTACTCACAGGCCGGCCTAACATAAATAATCCCTCAATGAGGCTCACTTCTCTGGTGACTCTAAGCTGTGTTACATACAGTTTTAAAGCTAACTAGGATATCTGAGAACTGCCAATTCTCCTACTGTTTTTAAACAGGTTTTCCTTTACCTGAAAAAAAATCAAAGAATAAAATTAAAATGTCATCTTGGTGGAAATAGGTTATAATTTTTCTTTATGGTGACAAAATTTGGGTTCAGTTAAGGATACTAAATTTTTAGCAATACTTGTTTTTGACAGATAGAAGACATATTTTACCCACAATTCATATCTGCATTAAATTATTTTTGAACACTCTATAAGAATACTATTTATTAACCAAATACTTATCAAATAAGGATTTCTAAGAAAATATTTCCAGCAGATAATTAACATTGACGATCCAGAACAAGCACTTTGGTAGTGACATTTCCCCCATTTTCTTCCTTTTTAACTTGGCTTATCTTCGTTTGTTGTCTGCTGCAGATAAGGGACACTCAGGTCAGCAGCATGAATAGGTTTTATTACAAAAAACCTCAGATGTTATCATCACCTGCTCTGTCCGTTTAATTAGAAATATTGAAGTGCACTAGAGCCTTGTTAAGCCTAAGACTGTGAAAAATATCTTGTTATCCACATTCTTAAATTCAACAGCCACCCTTTTTTAAAAAAGTGAATAATTTTTCACGTTTTAATGGGATCTGAGAATATGTGAAATTGTAGCACTTTTATTATACAGTAAATAACATAAAATGTTTTTAATAAGATCTGATCACATTTGACATTGACTTTCACCTGTGCTATGGCACTGCATCAGAAACACAAGGCTCCTGTTTTTGACACAATGATGGGGCAGTTCCTCTTCATGTGTTACATCGAGCTGGATAACAGGTTTGCAAGTGATGTAAAAACTAAACATGCCTGTTATTTGCTAAGCAGTACTTTAGTGCTATGATCTATTTAAAATGGTTATACATGCCATTTAGTTTCTATGTTTAAGACTTCCAAGGATACCATGATGACACTCAGAAAAGGGAGAATGTAGAATCAGAAATTGTACATCACTGATTACTGAGACCAAACTCCAAACTCATGGCCACAGCTCATACAGTAATGATGGGATAAAGGGTAGATTATTGAATCTACTTTAATCCAAAAACAACTGTTAATCTCAAAATATTTTACACTGGAATTAATTTAAGGTTAATTTTGTTATAATATATACATTTGTAATCTTATTTATTGTATTTAAGCAGTTCAATTAAAATGTAATGTATAATTAAAAAATTAGACTTAAAAATACAACTAGTCATCTATAATATGTGTAAGCCTGGAGTCTGGATCTATGGGGAAAGTCTCGATAAAGGATTCACAGGTGCTTGCCTTAGTCCTGGAATTATATCTAGGTTCTTCTCAAGCAATCTAACTGGATGAACCAGGAAAACCAGGAACCTGGTGTGAGAGGTCCTTCTGTCTATGTGTTGCTTTTATTGGTTAATGAATAAAGAAACTGCCTTGGACTGTTGATAGGACAGAACTTAGATAGGCGGGGAAACTAAATGGCATGCTGGGAGAAAGGAGGCAGAGTCAGGGAGATGCCATGGATCAGCCTCCAGAGATAGACGTGCTAGAAATTTGCTGGTAGGCCACAACCTCGTGGTGATACACATATGGGTTAAATTAATATGTAAGGGTTAGCCAATAAGAAGCTAGGGCTAATGGGCCAAGCAGTCATTTAATTAATACAGTTCCTGTGAGATTATTTCGGGGCTAAGCTATCTGGGTGGCCAGGACAAATAAGCGGGCCCTCCTCCTACAGGAACCTGGTTAGTGGACGTGAGACCTGCTAATTTTAGATACCAAACTCTACTGAGGTTCAGAATGATGTGGGAGTGATTTTTTATTAATAAAGAAACTGCCTCGGCCCTCATAGGACAGAAAATTAGGTAGGCAGAGTAGACAGAAGAGAATTCTGGGAAAAAGAAGCTGAGTGAGTGAGTCGCCATGATGCTCCCTCTCCAGACAGACGCAGGTTAAGATCCTCCCTGGTAAGCCAGCTCGTGGGCTACGCAAAATATTAGAAATGGGTTAGAACAATATGTAAGAGCTAGCCAATAAGAAACTGAAACTAGCCGGGCCAGGCAATGTTTGAAAGAATACAGTTTCCGTGTAATTATTTCGGGCATAAGCTAGCCATGAGGGCGGCCGGGTGCCGGGGACGCAGCCCTGCCGCTCCTATTTCAACATCAGAACCTAGCTTGCCTGAGTTCTTTGATACAACTATGGAGTCTATGTCTGCCAAAATGCCTCTAAAACTGAATCCAGCCAAGACCTCGATAGTCTACACTAGGGTTGTCTAAAGATGAATGAAACAAAAAGAAAATGCTGTAGAATCCATCATTACAAAGAAAGCTCACTGATTGCCAATCCAAAGAGAGAAATCCTTCTGCTGAAAGTGTGGCAGAGATCATAACTGTGCCAAGTGTGAGCTGGGAAGCAGGTTTTAAAGGGACATTTACACCATCAAATAGCATTTATAACATTAAATTGAATACATATCTAATGTGTATAATTGAAAATAAGAAAGATGTAAATTAAAAATTTATGCTTTTAACTGAGGAATTTAGAAAAGAAGGAAAAATCAAATCTAAAATATGCATAAAGAAAACCAATGAATAATGATTAGAATAAAAATCAGTGAAATTTAAATAGAAAATTATCACTTAAAACGAACTAAATATCAGCTTGTCTGTGGTGGCTCACACCTTTAATACCAGCACTAGGGAGGCAGAGGCAAGTAGATCTTTGTGAATTCGAGGCTGGCCTGGAATACAGGGTAAGTTCCAGGATAGGATCCAAAGATACAGAGAAACCATGTCTCCAAAACCAAATAAACAAACAAACAAACAGAACTAAATCTCAAGATAGTACTTAGAAAATGTCAAAAATATTGGTAGGCGTCTAGTCAGTATATGCAAATTCAGAAAGAAGAATGCATAACTGGCTGAGTTCCCAACCCCAAATTGGGCTTCATTTATCTATGTTTTTTCCCACACCAAGCTCAGGGAATGTGAGGAGGAGGCAGAAACCATCTATGCTGGAGGATGGTGGGAAATGTGAAATGCTGGCCTTCGGACATGACATAGTTATCACACACATGAACTCACGTAGCTATGGCTATTATGTAATATCTACACAAGGTCAAAACAGCCAAAATTTTGACATAAGCTAAGGCGTGATTTCCAGGCTCCACACTATATTGGGGAGCTCTTAACAGGATAATTGAGAAATAAGCTTCTGAATAGAAGATATGAAGTTGGGAAGGGGATATGAGAGGATCTGTAGGAGGAAAATAAGAGGTCAAGGTCTTCATATTCATTGTGTGAATCTATAAAGTTCTCAAGATGAGAGTTGTTTTTTTAAAAAAAACATAGCTAGAGAATTATATAGATGATGAAAAAACAAAAAGGAAGCCAGGAATTGCAGTTCATGCCTTTCCTCTCAGCTATTGGGAACTGAAGCAAGAGGATCATGAGTTCAAAATCAGTTTGAACTACATAGTATTTGAATATTAGGAACAAAATATTGGGAATTACTTATAAATGTTTTAAACTAGATGGAAAAGGACAGTTCAGTATCTACATACTCATATACATATATATACATATTAATGTACAGAAAGACAGATACTTGTATATTTGTATGTACATAAACATATATAACTATACTTATTCATACACATACAATATTCATATCCATTCAAAATCACATAGATAAACACACGTGTGTGTCTAAAATGTAAACCACCAGAAAACACTTTTAGTGAAACATGCAATCTACTGGTTAAATTCCTGAAATAAAAATTATGTTTACATAAAATCTGAAGCAAATACTTCTAACACTGAGACAGCAATGGAGAATGGATGAAAAAATATCAAACTTGGTATAGTTTTATATAGCCATGACTCAATATTGCATCTTAGTGTATGTTTATATTTCCCTCAATGAAAAAGTTCAGAGCATACTAGCAAATCTTTAGGGTAAGAAAATATAAAATAAATTATTACATTCATACTTATTTTTTTTATAACTTAGCAGATGTTTTTCTGAGTACTTAGATATTTCTTAGCTATCTACTGTACTTAAAAGTTTTTCCCAATTGTCATAAATCTTGAAAAATAAACTCTTGTAGCAATGTCCCATCCCAGGTCTGTTGAACGCTGATCCCCCTCCTATACTTCCCATGTCTTCAGCTACTTTAAACTGCAATGTTAATTCGGTGTTTAAAAGCTTCCCTAATGTTCAGGAATTGTTGTACCATAGTAAACATTCTCCTACGTTCTGCATTTTTATTTGAATCCCAATCACCGGTTAGATTCCCTTTCATGACTGCTCCATTGCCATTGAAATTCCATTGTCATCACCTAATGCCAACGGAACATTGTGGCAAAATGTAGTTTTATATCTGCTATTTTTATTTTGGATTTTGTCCTGTCGATTGGTCCTTTGCCTTGTTTTTAAAATTCATACTAAATTGCAGACTTTCATCTCCAGAACACTGTAGGAGCTCAGATGATGTGTTCGTGTTATTTTCTGTATCTGAGGAAGCCAAATCCTTCATTTCACTTCTCAGAGAGTACGGCTGAGGATTTTAATACAGAAATTATGCTAAATTGAAAGAAGCTGTGTACTTTAGTCTCTAAAGCTAAAACTCTTGAGTTATCTCCAGTCTTCTCATTAGCTCTCTTCTGGGCTTCCCAGTGGATTTCTAGCTAGCTTCATACACTCAGGTTCAGGAATGCCCTCAGCTCCTAAGAGGGGCAGGAGCCATCTTTGATCTAAGAGTTTTTCTCCCTCCAGAATTTTCCCTGGTGATTTCTACCTCAGCAGATCTTCACTTCCGTCAACAGATTTTTTGTCTATATTTCATCTATATTTTATGTATTTTATTTATATTTTATGGTAGAGAGGACTGCTGACTGGCTGCTAACTGCTGTTTCCCCAATCAAAAGTGAAAGTCACTAACTTAAAACAATATTTTATGTAGTTAATATTTGTGCAAATTTAACAATAGCTAGACTATTTCTGAAGCTTTATTATTATAATCTTGTACTTCCTTCTGGGATTATCTTCATTTCATATACATATATATGTATGTGTTTGTATGTGTATGTGAAAATAATATGTACACTATATATATGAAAATATGCATAACAAATATAAATAATACATAATGCATGTGAAGATATGTATGATGATCTTGTGAAATATACATAGTTCATATGCTATAATATAACACATATAAATATGTGCATGAAACTCAAATAAAAATATACATTATATGTATAAAATATGCATGAAATACACATGGCACATATAAATATGCCTAGCACACATATGAAAATGTGTATAACACATGGGATGATATGCATAATACATATGAAGATATGCATGATATGAAGGTTTGTACAATGACCATGTAAAATATACATAATACATATAAAAATATGCACAACACACCTATTAAAATGTGTATAATGCATGTGAAAATACCCACAACACATATAAGGATATGCAATACAGTCAAGTGAAAAAGCACATAATACATATAAAAATTGAAAACATGTAGGACAAACATGAAAATATATAGCACATGTGAAAATAAATAAAACCTACATGACTCATAAAATGTACATAGCATATATGAAGACATGCATGACAATTGCATGAAAATATAAATAAAGCAATATAAAAATATGCATACACCTGTGAAGATATGTAGAACACACATTAAAACAAACAGAACACATATGAAATATTCATGGTTGTACTCTAAGGGCATACATAGCAGCCTTGTGAAACTGTACAAATAAGTGGTTATCTTTAAAGAAGTGACTTGCAAACACAGCTAAGCAACTACATCTCCTGTTGGGAAGTAGACAATGCTCCTAGGTGCTTGTCATGTGGGAAATCTAAAGGAAAAACAAATGCCTATAATAAAAAAAAGATGAGTGACTATCAAGTACCAACTATTTCTCCTAAGCCAGGAAAATCTCAAGCTCAGATTCAGGCACAGAACTGTGTGCTTGTGTCCTTATCGGGGGACTCTGCTGTTTGTTAGCAGCAGGAGGCTGTGCAGCATCGCACTTCAGCTTCTTGTTTCAGTGAAGTCAGACCTAATGATGCTGCTCCTTAAAGTGCAGCCTAATCTGTGTTAATAGAGTGCAGATTTTTATGGAAGCTGTAATAACTACACAGAAATTGATACTGATTTGAATCAGTACCCGGCTTGTTAATTGTAAAGCTTTTTCCATAAAAAGGAAATTATTTAATAACTGAATTTTGCCCATTATGGAGTTTTATTAAAAGCGAGTTGAGTGCTCCCCTGGTATCTAAGGCGGGACATAAGCATCGCTGTGCCTGTAGGAGAACTCGGTCCATGCGCAGAACTTCCAGACAGGATAGCTGGGAGCTCCTGAAGAAGCTTATTTTTTCCTCCATAATTTGTATATGTAAACTGTGTTTTGAACTATTTTGGATATGGTGAGGGCAGTTTCTTAAAGAATAGAGCAAGAACTCAATATCTTCACGCCCACCCATAAGATTAATGAAGAAACTAGGACTTTGTTCTTCAAGCTCAGATGTGGAGTAAACAGTACAACTTATTTTTTCCATTATCCATTCCGTTTGAATGACCTTAGACAAAAAGCTCACTGACAAAACATCGCCCCATAGTATAAGATTTTATAAGCAACATCAGAAAAGTACAAAAGAAAAGCAGGGAGTGAGGAATAAGAACGGTTTACCTAGAGAAATACCACCTTTCACAATAACTACAAACAGCATATTGTCACTACCGAACCTTCATTCAGCAACTGATGGAAGCAGATGAAGAGATACACACCTAAGCACTGGGCCAGAATCCTAGAGTACAGTCAGAGAAAGAGGGGAAGAATAATTTGAGCAAAGAGGTCAAGACTGTGATGGGGATACCCACTGAAAGAGCTGACCTGACCTAGTAGGCGCTCACTGACTCCTGACTGACCTAGAGCTAAACTAGACCCTCTCAATGTGGGTGACAGTTGTGTACCTTGGGAAGTTTGTGGGGCCACTGCCCATGGGACTGGTATTTATCCCTGGTGCATGAACTGCCTTTTTGGAGCTCATTCCCTATGGAGGGATCCCTTGCTCAGGAAGGACGGCCTGGGTCCCGCCTTAAGGGATTTAACAGGCTTTGTGACTCAGCCTGAACATGGGTGGCAGCATCTCTTTGACTGGAGATCCCAGCTGAATAAGAGGAAAGAAGAGAGAGCCAGCAGAATTAAAGCATTCCTAGTTCCCAGTTTCCGGGCTCACTGAGACTAGCCAAAAGCTCACATCTGACTCCTTGCTACAAGTTGCTTCCGCCACTGTTACTATCTTGCCTAGATGGGCGATTTCCACAAATAAGCCCTTTGCGATTCATTCCCATTTTGTCAGGTCGTTGCACCATGAAAAATAACTGTGCTAATCAGGGTTGTCCAGGGAACAGAGCTGACAGAGGGGATACGTATTACAGAGGAGGTTTTAGGTTTTACTAGTTTGGCTTCCCATAACAGGATCTGGGTCGTTCAACAATGCCTATGTGCACTGCAGAGACACAGAAACAGTCTAAATAGGCAGAAGCTAGTACTAAAGCCCTAGAGGATTCCTGAAGAAACATGATCTAGAGCCAAGGCAGCCTGTCCTGATGTCAGAAAAGGATTCTGTGGCAGAAACATAATGATACCCTCACCAGAACCAAGCAGAGGAGCAGATATCAAGTTTTGTTTTTTAACCTTCCTGATATCTGGACCACCATCAGAAGGTGTCACTCAGTGTAGGGGAGGAACTTTCTCTTAGTTAATGTTTTCTAGAAGACCCAGAGGAATATCTCTCATTGATTTCTTATCCAATCAAGTTGGTAACCATGATAAACTGTCATAGTACCCATAAGAGCATGTTAAGATCATCTGTGCAGAATCCCACGTGGTGGATTCGCCCTCTGTGGGCACTGACTTTGGAATGCTGTCTGGAGCTCAGCCTGAAGACTGGCAGCTTAAGAACCATACAGCACATTGATCTTTCTGCCACATTTATGTCATCAGCCAGATCAGCTTTGAAGTGTCACCTTGCAATGTCATTGACTGGGAATTGCTATTCTCATTTCTATGACAATATGCTTGACAAAACAAGGTTAGGGGAAGAATTTATTTTGGCCCAATATTTCAGGAGATTCAATGGTCATCCTAGAATATAAGCCATAGTAATGGAAAGAAAATATTCCAGTCTACTTGGAATTTCTGGTAACATCACGTAAACAGACATAGAAGCTGAACAGAGCAGGTTACCATGGCCTCTCTTGGCCAACAAATGTCATCCAGGTCCCATTGAAGTTCCCATCATCTTACAAAATATCTCCTAGTTTGCTTCAAAGTGTCGCCACACACCAGTCTCTTGGAGACATTCCATGCTTAAATCATTACTGACAGGGTCCTCTACTAAGCACTGTTATAGGAACAGAGCTTCTTGAAAGATCTTGAGCTCCCATGTTTTCAGCTTGATTCTTTCTCTGGTCTTGAGAGCACCTCAGAAGGTGAGATCACAAAGAACCTTCAGAAAAAAAAAAATCTTGATAATCTAGGAAACATCCATGCCTGTCTCTGATTTTCACTCTAGTGGTCATGGACCCAAATGACCACTCCATGTGAAGTTCTGTACCAATTAGGGGACACAAAAGTAATACTACCTTACCCTCCTAAGGTGGTTTTTTTTGTTGTTGTTGTTGTTAAGTGATCTACAAAAATGTTGCAGGTTCATCACATTTTGTATCAACTCTTCTGTGGGTGAATAGTTTGTCAGGTTGAAGGAGGAAGTATAGACTAAAACTACTTAGTCTTGGAACTTGCTAAAGTCAATTCATCCCTGAGTCTTTCTTCTGTGCTGTCTCTTTAAATTACAATCTTAATCAGACTTGTGTCATGGATATTGTAATTTTGTCTACTCTCTATCACCATGACTTGCCTATGTGTATGCTCCCCAAAGACCACTTATATACAGTATCTAATATTGAGTCTGTCCTTTTCTCTTCCTGACCAATGCTTTCTCCTGTATTCATTTATGACAGTGAAAAGTCTCATTTTCCAAGTTGTAGGCAGCATGTCAGCCATTCCCATATCTTTGTCATATGATCACATATCACTCTTCTTAATCTAACCACTGCCTCTTTTGTACAGAGAAAATATCCTTTGTGTTTCATATTTTATGTTTGTTTTTTTTGCTGAGCAGGTAGTTTCTGTCAAATAATTAATAAGTTGATGTGTGTGTGTGCACTGTGTATGTGTGCACTGTGTGTGTGTCTGTATACAGATGGAAGAGAGGGATCAGAGGAAATAATTTGTATGTGTATGATTTTTTAAAACTCTTAAAAGTAAAAATCAGTAAGATTTGTTGCTGGTTCCACATATGATAGATATAAGGATGAAGATAAAAATCATGATAGGCTGTTGAATGGTTATCTGTTTGTAGTTTGGCTTCAAATATATGACTCTAAAATCTAAAATAGATACATCACCCAGAGTAGTTCAGATAATTGATTCATAAGTCTGCTACATCAGGCAGGTTTTGATGATATCTTTATAAATAGGCCCTGGCTTTCAAACGCCTGATGCTATCTCCAATACTGACATGAAAGGCATTTAGAGGGTGGAATGTGCTACCAATATATCGTGTATTCTAGACACAGATCAGGAGGTCCATTAACTGCTTAAGGCATAAAGATCCATTGTCACTGAATGAAAACAAATTGAACAATAATACAAAAAAATGCATTCATAATTATGTTTTAAATAGGGAATGGGGATAATATTTCAACTGCTGAGAAATAAAAGTATGAGTCAATTTAAGATGCTTAGAACAAAATAAAAATGAAAACACTTTTAAGGGTTAGAAAGTCTAAGACATAGTCATGAGGGTAGCCTGCTAATTTTGTTTATTGTCCAAGGTCTAATGTAGAATTCATACTTTTCAAGATGATCCAATTCAATGCCCTTTAATAAAGACAAAGCTCTCCCACGAAATATAATATCCTATAAACTGAAATAAAAATAAACCTATTGTGGGATAGTCTTTTTGTACACTGTGAAGATGTGTCTTTGCAAAGGTGCCTTCTGACTGATGTAATAAAAAGATAAATAGTCAATAGCTAGGCAGGGGAGGTTAGATGGGACTTCCGGGAGAGAAATGAACTCAGGGAGATGAATCTAGGCATGTGAGAGACGCCAGTGAGACACAGATCAAGCTAGACTTCTAAAATGGAAGAAAGGTTGTAGTAGGAGTGGCGGGCTGCATTCCTGCCCAACTCCCGCAAAACTAGCTTTACCCAAAATAATTACACGGAAACTGTATTCTTTTAAACACTGCTTGGCCCCTTAGCTCTAGCCTCTTACTGGCTAACTCTCACGTCTTGATTAACCCATTTCTAATGAGTGTAGCACCACGAGGTGGTGTCTTACCAGGAAAGATTCTAACCTGCATCCATCTCAAAGAGGAGAGCTATGATGTCTGCCTCACTTCCCTTCTTCCCAGCATTCTGTTCGGTCTACTCTGCCTATCTAATTTTCTGTCCTATCAAAGCCAAAGCAGTTTCTTTATTAACCAATGAATGTAACACACAGACCGTCCTCCATCAAAAGGTTAAACACACACACACACACACACACACGGCAGAACATAGATTAATATAAACAGGGTAATTTAAGTTCTAAGAGCTAATTGGAAACAAACCTCAGCTAAAGGCTAAGCTTTCATAATAAATTATGCCTCTGTGCCATTATTGGGGAGAAAGCTTACTACATATGCCTCAAACTTAAAAGCTCATTTATGGAAGTCTATGGTCAATGTTCTATTTATGCTATAATGTTGAAGGCATTTCCCCTTATATCAATACGATAACCAGGACACCTCATCAGTCAAGTCTGTTCTTCATGGAAGTAGAGCTCTATCCAGAGCAACAAGTAAAGGAAAGAAAGTAAAAACCACCAAAACACTAAAGACTTGGTTGTCTAATCCAGATTATATGACCAGATTCTGTGAAGATGCAACAAAAATATCATTGAAAGAGTAAAATGCTTAACCAAAGCACTGAATCTCACCCACTGAAACTACATACCAGCAATAGAGTTAATGAAAGACATAACTCAAGGGGAAAGGTCAAGTTTGGATTCAAGACTTATATTGTTAAACTATCAACACTGCCCAAAGTAGTCTGAAAAGTAAATGCTGTTTCCAATAAAAAATTCCATTAGGGTTCTTTTTAATTATTTAAAATTTATGTGAAATATAAAAATCTCAGAAATGTCATAGTGTTTGAGAAAGACAAAGCAAGTAGAGTTAGAGTTTCCAATTGCATAATATGTTCCAAAGCATGACAATTGCAAAATATGGTACTAGCTTAACTGGACACAAGGAATAGAAGAGAGGGCTTGGAAGTGAAAACATACATACACAATCATTTGGTCTTCAGAGATGATGTGGAATTTTCCTCTGTATGCTGTGATTACCATTGATTAATAAAGAATATGCATTGGCCTGTGATAGGGCAGAATAAAGCTAGGCAGGAAATACCAAACTGTATGCTGGGAGAAAGAAGTTAGAGTCAGGGGAAGCCATGGAGTCTCCAGAGAAAACAGACCCAAGCTGCCAGACAAAACCTTGCCAGTAAGCCATGAGTCTCATGGTAAAATGTAAAATAATAGAAATGTGTTAAGCAAAGATATAATAGTGAGCCAATAAGATGCTAGAGCTAATAGGCCAAGCAGTTATTTAATTAATACAGTTTCTGTGTGGTTATTTCGGGGTTGAGCAGCCAGGAACAAGCAAGCAGCCTAAAACAACACAGAGAATGCATTAAGGGGTAAACAGCCAGTGGGAAAAGGAGCTTTATTCATAATGGTGATAGAAGATCTGGATGACCAACATAAAACCAGATAAACTCAAATTCTTATTAAATTCTATATTCCAATCTAATTCCTATAGATTAAAAATAAATGTTAGACTTCACTTTGTCAGAATCCAAGGAGGAGGCATGGGAGCAAACGCTATGATATTGGCCTTGGCAGATCACAGTTCTGACCACAAAACCACAGATAAGGAAACAGACAGAAAACATTACCACATCATTCTGAAAGGTTATACAGGGCAAAGGAAATAACAGGTTATCGAAGGATTACAGAATTAGAGATAAGTGCACACAAATCATCTTATGATAAGAGGTAAAGTCAGAAAATATGTAAGAAACATTGACAACTCAAGAACAAATCAACAAAACATACACCTTTGTTAAAAAAAACTAGCAAAAAACTTAAAGAGAAATTTCCAAGGAAGTTATCTAGATGGTTGTCAGGTACATGGAAAGACATAGAACATCACCAGTTGTCAAGGAGATGTAAACCAGGAGATATCAGCTCACATCTGCTCAAATGATTCTTAGAAACACATTTTGAAAAATAATATCTAATGAAAATGTCAAAATATTCAGAACACTTTGCACTAAAGATGGTAATATGAAATGGCTAAACTCTTATAGGAATTTGTATGAAAATTCCTAACTGAAGAACTACAGGAAAAGCTTCAGGAGACGTCTGTACTCTGCACTCCTTACAGCACTGTTCCACTTAGCATGCCTGATAGGAAACACATCCATCAACCGAGCTATGAGTGAGGAAGATATGGCACTTACAAACAATGAAATGTCACTCAACTTTAAAAAAGAATGGGATTCTACTATTTCAGCACCATGGATCAATGTAGAAGACATTGCACAAGGTGAAATTAATCAAACACTTAGGACAAATGTCACATGATTCTTCTGGTTGTGAGGAATCTGAAGAAGCCAAGTTTACAGAAGAAGAAAGGACGCTGGTTACACTGGGACACAGAAACAGGGAAATGGAGAGTAATGCCATTAACTAGAGGTGCCAGTTACATATTTTGAATGAATGAATCCTACAGGTTTTTCTGCCCCACATGGGCCTTGTGCTAACTGTTGCAAAACTTTATAAAAAAGCACTGATAGGGTATATTTCACATTAACTGGCTTTTCAATTTCATGTAAGCTTATATTTTCTGAACCAATAATAATTGACTACTGTTTCCCTCCATTTCTAGTCACTATTTTCAGTTTTCCTTACTGGTTATGTTTTTTCTCCAAAGATTTATTTTTAAAAACTTTGAATCACCATAGAGAAACATATTTACTTCTGTTCTTTTTTATTTTGTTCCAATTTTAGTAACCATCAACTAAATATAATTAGACAATACAATGTATTTAGTAATTCTATAAATACATATGAAATAATTTAATTACTATTAAATATAATTTTGTAGCAAATTATATGAGATAAAATACAATTTACATTTAACTATCAATTATTCTGGACTGCAAAGACAGGACTACATAGTGAAATCAATTTGTGCATATACACTTCTCTTAGTACATATGTTTTAGCATGCTTCTGTGCCTATTCCAAGCCAAATAATATAAAATTCAATAGGAATTAAAATGTTGTACAACTGTAGAGGTGGCTCTGAGGCTCTGAGTATGTAGTGCTCTTTAGGAGGATAAAATTTTAGTTCCCGGAACTCATATTGGGCGAGTCACTTCACCTATACCTCCCATTTAAGGGGATCTGATGCTCTCTTCTATCCTCTCAGCTCACCTGCACTCATGCCCACACACAAAAGTACATCATTTAAAATAATTAAAGTAAATTAAATGTATTTAAATGTCTCTTTCAGGGGCTGGAGGGGTGACTCGGTGGTTAAGAGCACTTGACTGCTCTTCCAGAACCTGAGTTCTATTTCCAGCAGCCATATGATGGCCCACAGCTATCTGCAATGGGATTGGATTCCTTCTTCTTGTATGGATGAAGAAAGAGCTCGTATGTATGTATGTATGTATGTATATGAATAAATAAATCTTAAAAATGTCCCATCATTTATTTTATGAATTAGTCAAAAATGTCCCATCATTTATTTTATGAATTAGTCAGAAGAAACAGACAAAAGAGCCACAGATAATTAAATCTTATCAGATGATAATAAGCAAGTTATTATACAGATTATGCTCTTTGAAGAAAAAATGATCCAAGCTTCATGACTAGTCCAATATGCACATGACTTTCTAAGTGCTATGCAGAAAAGAAGAAGGCACACCAGACAATCTACATGTGGCAGGTGTAACTTCTACCATTAAAGATGGTTACCTACTCTTAATATAAAATTTCCACTTAGAATGCTTTCAGGTCTAATAGCCTAATGATTCAAGGGTATTATTTAGCTAAATCTCCAACATCTGGAACGTGTTGAAAACTACAGAATCTTTGAGTACAGTATCCTATTTTCACCCTCCATACATCTGACATCATATCTACCCACTTAGCTCACACACTGGTAATGAACATTCTTCATTGTTCTCAACGCTAACAAAGGGCATGATGCTTGTATTTATTTTCATTATTTTGCAACTCTCTTCCTTTTTCTTTTTTCCTCTTAAATGAATTCATGTAAGAATTAAACTTTCTTCCGGTTTTATCATTTTAAAAGATATTTTTTCCTCAAATCGGCTTGCTTTTCCCTCTTTTTCTTTCTTTGTTATCCCACTATTTGTCAGCCATTGAAATTTCTACCTCTAATGAGAGACAGGTTCAGTGATGCATTGCCAGTATTTAATTTTAAAATATATGAATTCAGGTGTTTGCATGCACATATCTCATGTGTATACTTGTCCATTTATGTTAGTTTTATTCTGAAACATATGTTTTTGATTTTTTTAAATTTGAAACATAATTTTTACTGATTCTTTGGGAATTTCACATCATGCAACAAAATCCCACTCATTTCCCAGTGCTTCAATATCTGCCCTTCACACTTATAGTGACCCTCCCAAAAACATGGAAAAATAGTAAAAATAAAATGAAAATATTAATATTAATTTAAAAGCAAACAAAAAAAACAAGCAAAACAAACAGAAAACAAACAAACAACAAAAACCTACTTCCCTCCTCTATTTCCCACCTCTCCATCACCTCTTTATTCATCTTAGTAGCATAGGGAGATGCCGAGTATCATTCAGTACACCCTTTTGTACAAACAGCTTTACTTGCAAATTTCCATTGTATAATGAATTGTTGGTCTGGTTCAAGGCTCCCGGCTTGCTCGACCCTCACTGAATCCCGTCTTGGATATCCAGCTATTGCCCTGAATCATAAAGATCCTGCATCTATGGTTCTGAAAAGCCAATCCCTTCACATGTTCTAGCAGATCATATATGTGGTTCAACATATGGTTTGTGTGTACCCCTGTGCCAACACAGCGATGGACATCAGCACAACCCCCAAGTGAATCAGGTCTATGGACCCAGATATGGCCATCAGCAAGTGCTTTGTCCCAGTTGTTGCCATGGCCCTGGGGAAACAGTGCAGACTTCTCAGATTGGAATGAACTGGCTGCCATAGGGCTATGGGGTTTTTAATTTTGGAAGTAATTTCTTAACAAAAACTTGTAGTTTATAATGATTAAAAGTCCATAATAAGTGTTTCAAAGCGGATTATTGCTCATCTATTTGGGAAATGTCAACATGAGTTCCCATGTTGGCCAACTTTTATATAGTTTAACTGAATCTATTACTGTTTAACTGAATTATGGATTCTGACAGCAACTCAAATCTGCAACTTTAGCCTTAAAGTGCATTTGAGTAAAGAAATATCCCTCATGCTTTCTCTTTCTACTTCTATTTTTTTTTTTTTTGTTTTGGTTTTAATTTTAATTTTGGGGCAATTATTTATTTATTTACTGAGACATTTTGAGGGCCATGGCACATGTGGAGGTCAGAGGAAAGCATGTAAGAGATGATTCTGTCCTTCTACCTTGTGGCTCCCAGGTTATAATTCAGGCCACCAGACTTGGTGGCCAGCACCTTTTCCAACTGAGCCATCTGACCAGCCCTGTTATAATGAAGATTTTTGCTCTGTTTCACCATATTAATAACTATGAAGATGAACAATTTTGATTTATTGATGTGAGTATCAGATTTACTTCTCATTCACTTAAATGGTTTTACATCTCAAATTGAAGCCTATATCAGGATTTGTTATATGAAAAAAAAAAAAAAGAATCTATTTCCTATTCTTTTTATTTATTCTTCTCATAAATATATCCATACCACAGTTTTTCTCCCTCCACTTATCCCAGCCCTCCCCTGCTTTTGCCCAGATCTGCTCCTTCTCATTTCCCTTAAGAAAAAAAGTAAACCTCCCAAAGATATCAACCAAACACAGCATAAGTTATAAGGCTAGACGCAATTCCTTATAATGTTAAGCCTGGATGCAGCAACCCAGTAGGACAAAAAGCTCCCAAAAGCAGGCAAAAAAAGAGTCTGAGACAGCGGTTCACGCTGTTAGGAGTCCCACAAGAACCCCAAGCTCCAGAACCATGCCCATATACTCAGAGGACCTAGGTCAGACCCCTGCAGGCTCAGTGATTGCCTTGCCGCTTCAGGCTCTGAGACCCCCTATAAGCTCTGTTTAGCTGATACTGTGGGCCATGTTTCTGTGGCCTCCTCAACCCCTCTGGCTCCTGCAACCCTTCCTCCTCCTCTTCTGTGAGGTTTCCTGAACTCCAAGGAGAGGGACCTGTTGGAGATTTCTAATGTCGGTTATCTCCTCTGCATAATGTTTGACTGTGGGACTCTGTATCTGCTCCTATCTATTGCAGTAGGAAGCCTCTCTAATGAAGACTGGGGTAGGAATCAATCTATGAGTATAGAAGAATATCATTAGGAAGAATCTATTTTCATTGAAAGAAAAAAATGGGGGAAAAAGAAAATAAGAGCATTTCTAACAGAAGTAAACATGAATGTAAGTTATATAGCTTAAAAAATAATCACCATGTAAGCTGATCCCATACCCTCACCATTGTGAAAAATGCTAAAATGTAAATGGAAGATTAGGGATCACTTCAAATTACTGATTTATTTCCCTTTGGATCTACACCCGTATTTGTATGTACATGGAATTCACGGTTCCTATTGTGATGCCTTGGTTTTTAAGTATTCCCACAGTGATTTTTACATCTCTGAACTAATTAGCATTTTATTAAATGAGCAGATGGCCCATATTTTCAATTGTAAATAGTTTATGGCCTTGAACATAAGCCTATACTCAAAAAACTCAAAGAAGATTTTATATGTTTAAGGATACTATTTTTCTAGTTATGGAATACTCTTAGTGAACTTAAAAGTCATAACTGTACTTGCAGGTATCAATCTTTGAGTCTTCATTCATTTTTGGTAGCCTTGACCTCTGTACTTAACTGTCTCAGACTTGCTGACAATTCCATGTCACCATGGTGACATCTAGTTCGTTCATTTCTCCTTTGAAGAAACATATGCTTAATATGAAACTTGTGTTTATTAATAAAATAAATTTCATATCCAAAATGATGAAAACAAATCTTTTTGGTAGCTTATATATTTTAAAATTATGGGGGAATTTTCCTTTTCCTATGAAATAATATCTTGTCATGATACAGTATATTTCAAATTTATGGCATGCCTTTTTCTTTGAGAATTTAAAATACTTTAAATAATTTGGGCCTTGCCTGATTCCTCCAGAATTGTGGAGTATGACTGATAACTGCCTTTAGAATCTCTAATAGCTAAATTACAATTATTATGCAAAGTCCTACAATAGACAGTTATATGGATTGTTAAATGACTTTGCCTTTTTTGCAAACTATAATCATTTTCCTTTATTAGCTGAAGGATTTTATAATTTAAGGAAGATGAGAAACCTATAAGTCACGCTTTCAAATAAGGAACAAGGATATTGCAAACATTAAATTCCCCCATAAAAATGTTAAGGCATCATTAAACTAGGTTCAGATTAATACAATTCAGTCAACTCTAGATAGATATCTCCCATAATCAGCTGAAACAAAACCTAGTGATCTAAGATGTAAAATATTTTACTACAGCCAATTTATAAACCTATAAAACATACAGGTATCATTCAACCTCTTTATTAATAGTGCATGCCTGGTATTAAATCAAAACCATTTTAAGGACCCCTCCCCTTTGGTGATGCCGTCTTCAGCTGTTGGCCCTCATTATGTCACTGAGGCTCATCCACAGTGAATGACAGCATCCCTTTTTCACTAGAAGCTGCACAGGCTATTCCAGGCCCAGTGACAGAGCTTAACATCCTTTGAGATTTATAGACATATTTTCTACCCACAGCTTATAACACTTCATAGGCTAATGTTGATGCATTTGGTTTTCTGTGGATAGAAACTTTTCTTTCATGTTGAAAATTTGAAGCTTCTTATTTTTAAAGTTTTTTCGAGTCATTTTATTATTTATCATTTTATTATGGTTAACTTTAGTCCCAAGAAAATGGTACTGGTGAATCTTCAAGTTGTAGAGATGTTGACTTTGCTTGGAGGCTTTGCTATTTATCCTCTTTTTCTCCAGCAAGAAAGTCATGCAGATCATGTTAACTGGGTTGCTGAAGATTTTAATGAATTATCCTTTCTTGTTAGCTTACTTCCCAAGAACAGATTCTATATAATATCATCTTGTATCACAAAAGGAAGTCTGGAACTAGGTGCAAATCTTGTGGGGGTAACTCATCTCTGCTTGTCCTGAAATCAACAGAGATTCCAAATTTTGGAACTTGCAATCACCCAGGTTACTCATAAACCTACTCATGAACCACAGATTATACAGGAAACCCCTACCTGGTGCCACTGGACAGTGCAATGTGAGTTGACAAGAAATCCTCAAGGCAGGATATAAAAATGATAGAAAATGATGAAGGTCTGTCTCCTCTAACATGGATTTTTGTGTCATATTTTTAATTGATCACATTTACTGAGAATCAAAACACAGAGCCCTAAAGTCCAGTGGTCGGGGTTTATGGAAAAATTGTAATTTGATAACAAGAAAAGGTAGTTGTCAATGTTTTAAAGATGTCTCTGTCCAGAAAATAATCAATGTAATACTTTAGATATCAATCTAATAAATAGTAAATCATTATTTCTAAAAGAATACCATAAAAAGACTTTGAAAATATGAGACCTTGTTCTTATCATAACATTGCAGATATTGTTTGTAACAAGATGTATCATTTGAAATTATTTTACTAAGATATCAGAATAAAACCAATAAAATTTTAATATTTTGTATATATTTAATTAAAATAAAGGTACCTTTTGTTTGGATTTTTAAATTATATATTACAAATAAATTTTATATAATATTTTTGAGATTTTATTTTATGTTTAAATGAGTCTTTGCCTGAATATATGTTTGTATAATGTCTGCACAGGCCAGAGGAGGGTGTTGGATCCCCTAGGGAATATAGGCAGAGACAGCTGTGGTTGCTGTGGGTTGAACCCAGGTTCTCTGCAAGAGCAACCAGTGCTCTTAACTCCTGAGCCATCTCTGCAGGCCCAAAAGTAATACCCTTAATGCAGAAACTTTACTTAGACTGGTCATAAATAAAAAGTACATTGATTAAATATAAAATAATTTGGAAACTGTTTAAACATAAACATTTTCATATATTTCCAAAATAATTGTTAATATAAGATAAAAATCATCCCAAAATAACTTTATTTAGCTAAAGAAAATGTCTGACATTGAGACTATTGAAGCTGGAGAGATGGATCAACAGTAAAAAGTGTTTTTTTGCTAACGCAGAGCAACAGAGATCAGTTCCCATCTCCCATGTTCATCAACCCAGAGCCACCTACAACTCCATATCCAGGAAGCCTGCTCTCTCTTCTGGCCTCCATATGTAATTGCATTCACACAATACTCATGAACAGACACACAGTTGTTCAGTGCTGATATATAGTTCGTGTGTATACACAGTCAATATGAAATACATAACATCAATAGTGAGACATAAAAGATCAATAAAATTCCTAAAAATAAGTAAACACAAAGTCCATCATTGAATTTCCTAGGAGAAATCACAAAAATAAAATTTATTTTACACACACATAGAAGTGACTACTTCTAGACAATAGAAAACTTTCGCTTGAAATTGGCATACATACAAACCACAGGACCTGTGTGCCATTTCCTACAACCCAGATAGAATATGGAATTCACCAGCAGAAAGAAATTATGCAATTGACAAAAATTTAATACAGTACACATCACTGTCTACATTACAGAGTAGAAGGTTAGTGTAGAACACACCAATTTCTAGACAGTAGTTGTTTTACCAGTAGATCAAAGATCTGTTACGAGTTAAGACTGAAAGATCAAAAAGCAAAAAAAAAAAAAAAAAAAGACATTGGAAGAATGTCCAAGGGAAAGGTATATGGCTAGATCTTGCAGAGATTTTTGCATCTCACATTCATGCCCACCAAAGTACAACTATCAAAGAAAAATCATTGTCTAATAATGAACCCATGCAGAAGACTTACATTAGATCCATAGTTACCAACCTTGCACAAAATCTAAACACAAAGTGACTCAAAAAACTTATTGTTAAACCTGAAACACTAAACTGCTAGAAGAAAGCATTTGTAGGTTCAGGAAAGAACTCTCTTAGCAGGACTCCCCTTGCACAGGAATTAAGACCAACAACTAGCAAGTGGAATTTAATGAAACTAAAAAAAGTTTTCTGCAAAACTAAAGAATCAAGCCAGCAATGAAGAAGCTTGTAGAGTAGGAGAGAATCTTTTCCACATACCCATCTGGTAGGGGATTAAGACCTAGAATATTAAAACAAATAGTGAAGCAAATAAAAGACCCAATTTATAAAACAGGCTATGTGTCTGAATTCCCAAAATAAATTAAAATGACCCTAAAATCTCATAAAACATTCATCATTGTAAGCAATGAGATCATTGAAAATTAAAACTACTTCAAAAGTTTGTCTCACATCAGTCAGAATGGCAAGAATCAACAAAACAGCCTACAACACATGCTGGACAGGATACGTGGAAAGAAGAACTTTCATTCACTACTGGTAGAATTGCAAACTGGTACAGCCAATCCAGACATCAGTGAGGAGATCTTCTCAATAGCTAAAGTGAAATCTGCCACATAAGCCAGCTCTACCATTACTTGGCATATGGCCCAAGGAACTTGACTTCCAACGTAACAGATCAGACATGCCCATTGCCTCTCTGTTCATAATACCTAGGAAATTGAAATGACCTGAATTTCCTTTGACTGATGAACGATTAATGAAAATGTAATATATATATATATATATATATATATGATGGAATATTATGCAACTGTAAAGAAATAATGAGACTGTGAAATTTGTAGGTAAATAGATTTAATTGAAAAACATTATAGTGAACGATGTAAGGTCAGACTTCTAAGAAACAATAGTATCTCAAGGTTTCCTTCCTAATATGATTAATTGTGGCTTATGCTGAGTGAGGATCTCATGTCTGTGGATCCTCTACTTTGGGCCACCTTGCTCCATTCTAGCTCACCATCCTATACTCAAAAGCTTCTTCTGTCATGTTCCCACACAGTGGGAGTATGTCATTGCTTATATCTTGAGTTTTATTTCTCTGAGACCCAACCATAATTATCAACATTTTGTCAGATGCAAGGCAAATAACTGCAGAGTGAAATATAATGGATGGAAAAGTACAGCAAGGGTAGCCAGTACCGTAGACTGGAAGGTCTACCATTGTCTTAGAAGAAAATGGTAGCCCACAAGATTTAATATGGTTGCATCTTATACCAAAAAAAACTTATATAAAAAAGCTTCATTGTAGCAAGGCTTTCAAAGTTGTAAATTTATCAGCTGTACTGGTTAATTATTGTCAAGCTTGCACACCCCGAGAAGAGAAAATATCAATTACAGAATTGCCTCCATCACATTGTCCTGATTGCTAATTGGTGTAGGAGATTCCAAAAAACTATCAAAAGTACAAGGATATGAGTACAAGTATAAACTGGTGAACCTGAATGTATAGGAAAGGTGGTTAAGCAAGACACAGGGAGCAAGTTGGTGAGGAGCATTCATCTATCCTGTCCTGGCTTCTTTCCAAAGTAAGATAAAACCTGTAAGACAAAATAAATTCTGTCTTCCTGAAATTGCTTATAGCCATGGTTTTTATTGCAGCAATAGAAACCAAACTAGTTATGTTTTATTCCCCTAGATAAACTAACCTAGATAACTTTTAATTTGCAAAGGATCTTAATGCTATCCATGAAGTTCTTTGTGAGCAATGTCTCTGAGACTGCAGAGGCTGATCTTCACTGCTGACCTGCAAGGTTTTGGAGTCACCTAGAAGACACACAACTGTGCAAGCCTGAGAGAATGTCTTCCAGGAGGCCTCACTGAGTAGGAAAGACCCACCATTGATGACTGATGTCCAAGAATCAATGAAAGTAAAATAAAGGAGAAAGTCAGGTAAACACAAGTGTCTTAGCTTCTTGGTTGGTGATGCAGTGTGACCAGTTGCTTGATACTGCCATCATGACTTCCCTGAATTATGGACTATATCCCTTCAAATTGAAAGTCAACAAAAAAATCTTCCATTAACTTGAATTCGCTATACATATTTTTTAATATCTTGCTGCTATAAGATAGTAACTAATTAATAAAACACAACTTTTTCATTGTTTCCTAAACTGCAAAATATTTATTCATGAACAGCTAGCCTTACACATCCAACTCTAAATTATATTTTAAAGCAAAAATCTGTTAAATATTATTAAGTCATTTTAAAATCAATAACTTAGGCCATACAATGTATTAGTTGTATCAATATCTATTTGTTTTTCTCAAAACAATGACAGAATTTAAAAGTAAACCACACACTTTAAACTAATACTTTAATTGAACAATATGTACAGCAGTTTTCTCAGGAAGGCACAGGGACAGTTCTCTATTGAAACACCAGAGTGGGTATTCACTTGTACAAGAAGTGAGCATTTATGTGGGAAGCAATATAAGCCAGATGTAACCAAAGAGACAAATTACATATTTTAAAATTCAGTCATGACTCATTTTCACTTATTTTATATATCCCCCCAAAATTTGTCTTTTAATTATATAAATCATGTTTGTTATAGTAAATGTTTGAAACCCTCTGATGGACCAAGTCCCCTGTGTTATATATCTTCTAAACAGATTTTCTTCTTTTTCCAAATACATTATTGATCAGTTTGGCCATTGATTTAGAGCCACTGGATCTCCTCTTCTCCTTGTGTTTGAAGATCATCAGAATGTCCCTGATGAGTCTGAGAAACATCACCTCCACCTCCAAGGACTGCTCTGCTGCAGACAGTTCACAGAACTGGCAGTGGAAATCTATTGCTAGCTTATGCCCTTCTTCCCAGCCAACCTCTCTCATGTGGCAGAGGTCTTGCTTGTTGCCAACTAAAACCACAGCTGGTTCCACCATCCTGAAACACAATTAGTAACTTTTTCAAGATTCTGTCAACAACTCTGGAAAGTAACATAGGTTATATCCATAGGACAAAGAGTCAAAAATAAGTCCTATTAGGTATTATGCTTATGACCGTAGATGGTCACGTGTGTGCTTAGAGACACATATCCCCAGTGCTACAAAATCATTTTCCACAGAAAGGAACAAATAACACAAGCAAGGCTCTCTAAGTTTAGAGCTTTGAGGACACAAGTATTCTTTATTTCAGGATAAGTATAGTAATCAGGGCTGGCTGTAATCTTCCCTACTTTGTCTCTCTTTGTGCTAAGCAACATAGGGAAATAGCCCCACCACAAAACCATAAGATTCTACCTCACCCCAAAGTCCAGAAGCAAGGAGACATGTGACATAGGCTGAACAATTGAACCTGTTAACCAACATAAATCCGTCATGCCCTAAACTTTTTCTGCTGGGTTCAGTGTCACACCTATGCAAAAGTAACTAATTTAGTTATCTTTTACAGATGTTGTGTTAAACCCACGTAGCAATTATCAGTTAGAAGATTAGGAGCTTTAAAACCCCACTCAATCGTACCATCATCCAGGACCACGTGGCAACACTGATAAGAAACTATGTAACTCCTCACATCGGCATTTGCACAAAAACGAACACTTTCAAGGAGATATGCTGAAGCAACAAAGATAGAGAGATAAAACAAAGACTCTCAAACAGCTAAGTGTTTCATTAATAGAGCCAAAACTCTCAGACACAGTCATCTTCCTTCACTGTCCTGTGTGCCTAGACAGTTAGCAGTGAAATGCTGACCATGTTTTTATCTTGGGTAGAGCTGAAAAAAAAAAAAAAAAGTATCTCCACCCTTACCATGTGTAGATGTGGACTATTCAGTCTGTTTTTGCTTTGACATTCCGGGTAACCAGTAATGAGGAACTGGATTTCACAGGAGACCAAACATAACAAATCCGGATTTATTTAGGATTCTCAACGTTTTCGTGAGAACGGGAAGGAAAGGTGGAAGTGTGAAGTATCTGTCGTAGAGAGGACCATTATTTTGCTAGTGCGTGTCATGTTAACAATAGAAGCTATCTTGTAAAATGCCCATTTACTCGGGGCAAGTAACTGTTTATGTCAGCCAGGACATAAAGCATCCTCATCTGATTCCTTTTACTACGTGTGTAGCTCCTGTGGAATGGGAAGGGGAATTGTTCAGGGCTGTTAAATTTTGTAATTGAAAGTCTGTATTAAATTCTTCCTAATGATGCTCAGGGCAAGATGATGATTTACGAAAATGGAAAGGGGATGAAAATGAAATGTCTTACCTTTTACAATGAGTAGTTGGTGGCTCCCGGATTCTGCAGAGAAGGGCTTTTGCAAAAGCAAAGGAAGGCCTGTCGCTGATGTCATACACAATCACAAACCCGTCTGCCCAGTGCAGATCACTTGTGAGGGAGCACTTTGCCTTCTGCGGCTGAAAATGAACCAAGCACATTCACAACAATGTTCTATGCTTCAGTTAATTCATAGTTACCCATTTCACCTGAGGGAGAGTTCGATAAGGCTAAAGAACAATCATTTCTAAAGAACAATAACTTCTAAGGTGTGCTTTCGGGGTTTCTTTCTTATCACTGTCTTTCTTAAACTAAAACAAAAGCCTATCATAGTTATTTTTATCTCACTTTACAACTTTCTTCAAAAAATATTTTTCTAAAAATTTGATATGATGTTTTTTAAATTAATATTCACACATCTGTCTTGAATAAAGCATAGCATCTATGCTAATTAGCAGACTATTTTTATTTGTGTGTGTGTGTGTGTGTTTGGGTTGTACACGTGCATGTACACGTGTCAGTGTCGTCACATCCTAAGCATGGCAAACATGTAGAGGTCAGACAACAACCTCAGGTGTTGGCTCTTCCTTTTTTACCTTGCTTGATCTTTTGTTATGGACAACAGGCTGTCTTGTGCACAGACTTCCTGTCTCCTTCCATCACAGCACAGGAGTGTCAGAATTACACAGGTCTGCTACAGTACCTCGCTCTACGTGGATTCTAGAAATCCAAACTCAGGCCCTAATGATTGCATGGCAAGCACTTTGCCCACTGAGCTACCTCCCCAACCTGGAATATCTGTTTATTTGCAATAGTAGATTCAACTCCATGAAAGGGAAAAAATTATGAGTTTATCTAAAAAGATTTATAGGATAATTTAGGGTAAAATAGCTAAAACAAGTCAATAACTTCTTTGGAAATGTTAGAAAGCTGACCATTTATTTATCATGTTTATGATGAGAAGATATTTTGAGAGATTATAATTGGAAGATTATTTTGATATTTTAGTATATTGACAAGATAAACAAATTTATATTCAAAATTTGTCTTATGTATACTCTACTGAAAACCAGTTACAAATGTAGACAATTTAGTGGAAATATAAACTGAAAAGACAAGACGTTCTTAATTTCTGACCCCTACACTATGAACTCACAGGAATATGTATGACCACTGCTAGGAGGAGGAGATCTACAGAGACAGCTGAACCTAGCTTATGGAAACTCAGCAACTCTAGACCGACATCTGTGGAGCCTCCATGGGACCTAATTAGGCCCTCCATATGTGGGAGACAGTGGTGAAGCTTGGACTACCCGTGAGGCACTTGGCAGTAGGAAAAGGATCTAGCCCTGGTGCATAAGCTACCTTATTGGAGCCCATTCCCTATGGTGGAATATCTTGCTTGGTCTTAGTGTAGGAGAAAGAGCTTGGTCTTGCCCTAACTTAATGTGCCAGACTTTGTTTACTAACCAAGGGAGTCCATACCCTTTGTGAGGACTGGATGGGAGTAACCTGGTAGGAAAGACAGGGGTGGGGGTAGGAGAACAGGGAATATAAAATGAAATTTAAAAGGTAAATTAAAATAAAAAATTAAAAAGATTCCTTTTAATGGGCTGGTGAGATGGCTCAATAGCTAAGAGTACTTACTGCTCATGCAGAAGGTTCAAGTTCAGTTCCTAATACCACATGGTCACTCACGACCATCTGTGATTCCAGTCGTATACATGAAATAAAATCTAAAAGATTGTTGTTAAAACTATTTTCAGGGCTCACTTTTATTGTGCATTAAAGGTATTTTTCTATGCTAACTTTTAATCAATATTTATAGGAATCTCAATAATACAATTTATACTAAAAGAAATGTCAACATTTTGATAATTAAAATTAATAAGAAATTTTATTTTAGTGTTGGCATTATTTTGCATATTCATTTCCACTACTCTTTAAATTATGCTTGAAGAAAAGTAAAACAAAGGGATGTTTTGTTTGACTTACTTGAAAACATGGGTCATATATTTCCAGATTCAATGCTTTCCCATCCAAACACAACTGCTTATTGTAGATAGATTCTGAAAAAGAAATATGTGCTCTTTGTCATTATGGGAAAACTTCAAAATAAACACTTGTTAGCAGTTGGCCTTGATCTGCCAAATTCAGCAAGTCATATTTTCGGGCTATTTCTACTGAAGATTTATTACTCTGTGTGTGTGTGTGTGTGTGTGTGTGTGTGTGTGTGTGTGTGTGTGTGTGTGTTGTCTACGAGTGTCTCTGGTGCCTCCAGAGAAAGAAGAGAACAATGGATCTCTTGGAACCTGAGTTACAGATGATTATTTCCTACCATGTAGGTGCTGGACCAATCCAGGTCTTCTGCAAGAATAGCATGCTTTTAACTACCAAGTCATCTCCAGACTTGCAACAGTCATATTTTCACAGGATAGTAGAGTATCTTTTGCTCAGGGCTGGTGACGAAACCATGAATATTTTGTGCTGATCCCTTAAATTAGTTGTGTCTACTCATTTGTTTATCCTCCTATGGTATAATACAGATACTTCTACCAAAGACTCATTCATACCCTCTCAACACATTAAAATGTCTTCTCATTCATGAATAAACAAATCATCAGAAATTCTGTTCTGTCTCCTCTACCATGAATTTCTGGAGTGGGGGGGGTCTTCTATCTATATGTTACTTTCATTGGTCAAATAAAGAAACTGCCTTGGCCTTTTGATAGGTCAGAAAATTAGGTAGGTGGAGTAGACAGAACAGGATGCTAAGTAGAAGGCAGTGTGGCAGATGCCACGGCTCTCCTCTATGAGATGGACACCAGTTAGACTCATCCTGGTAAGCCACAGTCAAGTGGCGATACACGTTATTAGAAATGGGTTGAATCAATATGTAAAAGCTAGCCAATAAGAGGTTAGAACTAATGGGCCAGGCAGTGTCTAAATGAATACAGATTCTGTGTTATTATTTCCAGGGCTAAGCTAGCTGTGCAGAAGCCAGGCAAAACGAAAAGCAGACCTGCTCGCCTCATCCCTACAAATTTCTTTACTGTTTATTACTTTTATTGATTGATTAATGAATGTAAGTGTGTGTGTATCTTTCTGTGTGTGTGTGTGTGTGTGTGTGTGTGTGCTATGTGGAAGAAAGAAGGTAAATTCCTTCCACAGCATGAATTTCGGGTTGAAAGTTGGATCTTCAGGCTTGGAATAAAGCAACTTATACACGAGCCATCTCGCATTTTAGTAGGTTCTCATTATCAACACCTTCTAAACACGTGAAAATGGTTTATGCTCAATACATTTATACTCACCTTCAATCTTTAACACCTCATTAGTTGCACTGCTATATTTGATCACTGACAAAATCTCAATTATTCCCTTCATATGATATTCACACAGCATATTCTATTTCTGTTTTAATTTTCTTTACTTATTGTCAGGTTTCTTAAGTTTTTTTTTTAATTCAAACTTCACCATTTCCCCACACTCCACATTTGGATGCAGTTTATACTCACTGTCTTGTACCATTTGTCATGGATCAGAGCCCTGTGTATTATGTATATCTCTCTCCTTCTGTCCACTATCGACCAACTTGGATTTTACTCTACTTTGTCAGTAGCTTGTCACATCCAAACTTTGAAATTTATTCCTTCCACCACCTGGGATGTAATTCCTTACATATCTTCTTCAGCAAGTCTCCGCTCTACCGATACCTTTTTAAAAAAAGTTTTGCCCTCTTATCGTTTGTTTTTACTTTTGTTTTAAGGCAGTATGCCTCTACATATTCTAGGCTGTCCTGGGGATTGAATAAGCCCCTGTGGCTGTGCTCCCCATGTATTGGTACTGAAAACAATCACTTCTGCCATTTGACTCTTGCAAAATATAATACATACCATATCCATTCTTTTCTCTGGTTTTATTTATTTTTATAGCATTTATCATCAAATTACATAATTTTTGGCTTGGGTTGACAAATCATTCTTTAATATTACAAATTCTATGATAAATTAAACACTTATTCTTTTGTGCTCTGACATACCCCATTACTATAGAAAATATATGGACTATAACAGTTATTCAATGAATATTCTTTGATGAATGAATATGAGCTTTCTTTCATTAATCAGTGAATGGATAATTTCTCCAACCCTTCCTCCAGCTCTATTTCTCCACAAATTAACACACTAACACAAAAACTTGACTAACTCTGAAAATTGTTCTGTAACCCATAATAAGAAGTAATAGAAGAGGCTAGAGGGATTTCTCAGTGTTTTGTGCTTGCTGCTCTTGCAGAAGTCCTAGGTTCATTTCTTAGCACCCGTAGATCGAAACTTTCCGTAACTCCAGTTCTTAGAATCTGATGCCCTCTTCTTAACTCCCAAGGTACCTTTGTGTTCATGTCCCACATGAACTCAGAGACACATATATGCACATAAAATAAAGTCAATAAATCTCTATTTTACAAAACAACCAGACATTTGATGAATGCATGTTTCCTCAGAGGATGAAGACTGACTTTTAAAATCCGTACAAATAGAACATTGGTCATAGTTTCATCAGACATCAGATTTTGTTTACAGAGGTGTTTTCTTTTGTTTTCTAAACTTCGCACATTTACTATTTGCCCTGAATATAAACTTTCCCAGACAGTTTAAAACACTTTCTCTCAAATCTCACAGCATTGGTAAGAGCTGTCATCTCTAACTGTTTTTAGAGTGTTTTAATTTCCCCTTCTATCCTTCCTTGACAAGATGAAGTTGCTTTTGCTAGCCTGTTTCCATAGCGTTGGAGACCTTTGGGTCACATGCTTATATTTTCAAAATGTCTTCAGGTCTTATATTATACACGGAGATGTCACAGCTGGGAACGTGTAAACATTTCATTTGTTTATTTAACTGCATTGTAGAAAGGATTAAGGTGAAGGTTTCATTGTTGCCGCCTTTAGAGACTGCATTATCTTGTTTGCATTAAGTCTCTTTTCTGTTCAGGGAAAACTTTCTCAGCCAGGCATCTTGGCTTGTATATTATGTTGACCTCTGTGCCTGAGATTTTTGCTCCTTGAAATGAAACATAGAAATTTCTGATTTTCTGCAGCTTTCTTTCTGTAGGCAGTTTTCAAACACTTGTTTTAAAATGTTCACACTGTCAAACGAGTGGAAATACTGTGCCACACACACACAGAAAGCCATGTGACACAAATCTTTAAAACCACTTTTAGCAATATGCTGATAATGCCTTCTCAAGAACAAATGTTTTTTGTGATTCTCAAAGAAAAAAAAATATGACCTCTTTAACACTAAATAAGTAATATAGAAGAAAAACGACTCCCTTACATTTCCTAGTGTTCTGCTATTGTTGAAAAAAAATTAACCTCGGGTCTTTTATCAGATAGGATATAAATTCCATTATTTTGATCAATCTCTTAGCAAAAAGTATACTTAAGGGTCTAACAAAATTTCTTCATTTTATTCTGTGGTATCTCCTATATCCTAAGATAAAAATAAATGGAGTAAAAACTGAGTCAGATTTAGTAAAATGACCTTAGGATTATATTGCAAGTTCTGTATAATTTCTCTAAAATTTATAGAAACAGCCTAGATAACAATATGACGTTTAATTAATGTGTCATTCTTTTATTTTTACACCATTTTTACAAGCGTCATTTCATGGGTATTTTTTCTGTGGATACTGTGAATACTAATCCTTAAGTATTTCACTAGTCTTTTGCTGTGAATACTAATCGTTTAACAGATGTTAATTATCAAAACCTTTTTGCACTTTGCAAAAAATGAATGAACATGCTTTGGGGCATTTAAGAAAGATAACTACAACTTTACTTTTTTTTTTAGTTTTAGACTTTGAAAACCCCTGACTTTCTAATTCATCATATTAGGTAATCTTGATGATGAAAACATTCCACTCAAATACTTACTTTGGTATTTAAAACTAGAGTCTTTAAATTAAAACATTTTAATGAATGTAAAAATAGCAGATTCTGTCAATGTGCCTCTCTGTTCTTAACTAAGTTAAAGTGTGATACTGAAACATTAAGTAGGGTAGAATTGTACAGCGGCGACTTACCAAGATTCGAAGCATATTCTCCAATGAACCTCTTGGTAAGAAACCTTACAGTAAGTGCTGTTAAATAAATAGACAAAATTTAGGTTTGTTTTATTTTAAAATACTGATATTCAGTTAGGTCCATCAACTTGATTTTCACTCAGTAACCAGCAAGCCTTAGATAAGAGCTTAAGATATCACTGAATTCTGGCCTAAAAGCTGTGGAAAACCATGATTATGTAAATAGAAATATGTGATCTTACATGTTATACAGGTAAATTGTTACAAAATTCGTCAAACATGTACACTGCCTTACCTTCTAAAGTCCAAATATAAAACTCATTATATTTGAAATTCAAAGCTCTTACAACCCTATTAAATAAATCTTGTTCAAAGGCTCTATGTGTAGGAAGGATGGAAGCTGTGTCCAGCTTGTGCAGTTTGTAAGGGATACAGAGAGTTAGTGCCCTGGAAATAGTTTAAGACTCAAACGGATTATTGTCTTTCTAAAACACCCAAGTCTGCTAGTTACTCATCTCTTGTTGTTAGGCTGTTATTCATTGGTGGATATCTTATTGCCAGGATATTGTGCAGCAGAATCAAATAAAGCAAGCAAAAGAGAATTAGCACATTCCAGAATTAGGGCCTTTTGTGCTAGGTTCCAGAGTGTCCACACAGCCGTGTCTCCAGACAGTCATGTCCCTTTTGTAGTGTTGCCAATAAAAAAAAAATACACTCCGTACTCCATTCAACTCTGCCCACCTTACCCACACATCTGGACAATTCACTACTGGTGGGTTTGCAGGCAAGAGTACTGGGGTAAGAGGCAGGAAAGTGATAAAATGGCCTCTTGTTGGTCTTTAGAATTTTAAACATCAATAGAAAAAGATACAGATTCATATTTTTAGCAACTGCATTGGCTCACCTCCTAAAACCGCTCATAACTAAACAGTTTGAAAAATCACACACAAAAAATTATACAAATTATTTAACAGACTGAATTTATTATAACTTCTTGTATAATATATGGCTATTTTAATGTCCTAGTTTGTCTCTCTCGTCATGCTAGACAAGACAGTAAAACTCACCTGATTTCCCTGTTCCTTTACCACCCAAGACAGTAAGCTTGACATCACTCATCTTGAGTAACTGGTTCGGTTTTGGAACCCTGCTGACAAGAGCTAAGCATATGCTTTTGTTTTTTTTAAGTCTCCCTTTTATGGATGTCCTTGTTTTTCCAAGGGCAACTTCACCATATATTTCTACAATCTAATAATAACTTGAAAAATGTTTGCCTTTAGTACATTTCAACTGATCCTCTCAAATATTGGACGAATATTTGGACACTGAGATTTATGAAACTAGCAGTAATATATTTTTAACAGAAATCTAGTTCATAATCCTCTAGAGAATCAAGAAAAAATGTCCTATTTTTATTTAGAGACATTCTAGAGAGTTTGTGTGAATACCCATTTAAATTTACTCTGATGGGGTAAATTTTACTTTTTATTTAATTATTTAAGAGGATTTTATATAAGTATCCATGATGTTGTGATCAAAGTCTTCCCCAGTCCCTCCCCTCCAAATCTTCCCAGCTTACCTCCACCAGAACTCTTTTCTTGGCTTATGTACTTTAAAAAATTAAATTAGTCCGATTTGTATTGTCCGTAAGTTCATGGGTATAGGGCTATCAATTGGAGTGTAGACAACCTTCCCCTGCAGTCAATAGTTGCCAAAATCTCCTTAACTAGAAGTAGGTTACAAAACCCCCTTCCTCAACCATGATATGGTTTTGAATGGCTTGATTTTGTGTAGATCTTGTGTATTTGGTCAAAACTGCTATGAGGCTATGTGTACAAAGAGTTCATCATGTGTAGAAAATAACTTCCCATGTTCTTCTCCAACCTCTAGCTCTTATAATATTTATATACTCTTTCTTCTATGATGGTATCTAAGTTGTGAGAGGAGGCATGTGCTGTAATGTCCCCATTAAGGGATGAGCCCTTCATAGTCTGTTAGTCTCCTCTGATTGAACAACTATGTGTCTCTTTATTAAAGCATCATCTATTGGGAAATGAAGCCAAGAAAGGAAATCTAAGATAGATGAGTACAGGTTAATGGCAACGACAATGCACATCTAGGTCATATATTCTAATCACATGTGATCCTTGAGCTGAAAACCACTTATACCACCTTGAAACTTTCTGAAGCAACCTTTAATGAGTAATTGTTTTCATTTTAAAAATATGATTTGCCAATGGATAGCAAATCTAATTATCATTAGAAAAGTAAAGGAGAGAATCTGTACTATTTCTTTCCATACTTCTTTAGAAATAGGAAAATACTTCAAAAGCTGATGTGGGAGTGATTTTTTATTAATAAAGAAACTGCCTAAGCCCCTTGATAGGCCAACCCTTAGGTGGGTGGAGTAAACAGAACAGAATGCTGGGAAAAAGAAGCTGAGTCAGGGAGTCGCCATGATTCTCCCGCTCCAGACAGATGCAGGTTAGGATCCTCCCTGGTAAGCCAGCTCGTGGGCTACCCAGAATATTAGAAATGGGTTAGAACAATATGTAAGAGCTAGCCAATAAGATTCTTTATTTTATGGGCCAGGCAGTGTTTAAAAAAGTACAGTTTCCGTGTAATTATTTCGGGGCATAACCTAGCCATGAGGGCGGCCGGGTGCCGGGGACGCAGCCCCGCCGCTCCTACTTCAACAAAAAGCAAAACAATTGGAGGTGGGCATTGTGTATAATTCACTGGGTAGTCAGTGTGAGGGAAATGTAAGATAAATGATGGCCATTCCTCCTCCTTTAACAGTTCCCCCAGTGTGAAGTCTAGTCTTCACCACAAATTTCACTGCATTCAGAATTACCATGGGAACACATCTATTTAAGAATGGTTCCAAAAAGATTTAGTTGTGTAGAGAAACCCCACCATGTATATGGGTCACAACATTCCATGAACGGACATCTGGGAATGAATAAAAAGAGGAAAGTGAGACGAGGACCAGTATTCGTCTCTCTCTTTCTCTCTGCTTCCTCACTGAGGATGTGATGTGGTCACATTCTCTATCAACCAAAGTTGTGCCCTAAAACCTGGAAACAGAATGAGCCCTCCCTTTCTTACTTAACTTCCGTCAGGCATTTTGTTACATCAGTAAGGTGCCTGTCTATTACTTTCTTTTTATCTATCACTGTTAGATAATTAAAAACAACACAAGTTTCATTTCCAGGATCCATATCCAGTGGCTCACAGGCACTTCAACTCCACTTTCAGGAATCTGATGCTTTCTTTTGGCCTTTGCAGGTACCTACACATATACACTCAGAGAAAAATAGGGGGGGAGGAAGGGAGGGAGGGAGGGAGGGAGGGAGGGAGGGGGGGAGGAGGGGGGGGG